>NW_004443957.1:17707300-17709291 GCF_000243295.1 Trichechus manatus latirostris | reverse complement strand
CAGAACCCACGCAGGCAAGAAAGCAATGGGATGGCATATATAAAGCCTTGAAGGAAAAAAACTGCCAGCAAACAATCATATATCCAGCAAAACTGTCTCTCAAATATGATGGCAAAATTAGGGCATTTCCAGATAAACAGAAGTTTAGAGAATTTGCAAAAACCAAACCAAAATTACAAGAAATACTAAAGGAAGTCCTCCAGTTAGAAAATCAGTAACATCAGATAACAACCAAGACCAGAATAGAATACAGGACAGAGCAACCAGATATCAACCCAGACAGGAAGTCACAAAAGTAAAGCAAAGTTAAAACACTGAAAATAGGGAAACAAATGTCCATATGTAAAAGATGACAACACTAAAACAAAAAAGAGGGATTTAAAAAATGTAGACACAGATTTTCCATATGGAGAGGAAGTCAAGGCGATAAAAAGAAATAAAAGACGGGTATAAACTTAGAAAAATAGGGATAAACATTAAGGTAACCACAAAAAAAACTAACAATCTTACAAGTCAAAATAAAAAACTAGAAAAATGTAAAGACTCAGCAAACACAAAATCAACAACAATGAAAACGATGAAAAGAAAATACACAAAGTAAAACGACTCAGCACAGAAAATTAAGTAGAACAAAGACACTGTCAACAACCCACAAAGAAATGACAGCACTAAAATCATACCTATCAATAATTACACTGAATGTAAATGGACTAAATGCACCAATAAAGAGACAGAGTGGCAGACTGGATAAAAAAACACGATCCGTCTATATGCTGCCTACAAGAGAAAACGTAGACTCAAAGATACAAACAAACTAAAATTCAAAGGGTGGAAAAAAATATATCAAGCAAACAAAACTCAAAAAAAGAGCAGGATAGCAAAATTAATGTCTGACAAAATAGACTTTAAAGTAAAATCCACCACAAAGGATAAGGAAGGACACTATATAACAATTAAAGGGTCAATACACCAGGAGGACATAACTATAAAAAATATTTACGCATCCGATGACAGGGCTCCAAAATATATAAAACAACTCTAACAGCACTGAAAAGAGAGATAGACAGCTCCACAATAGTAATAGGAGACTTCCAACACACCACTTTTGGTTAAGGACAGAACATCCAGAAAGAAGCTCAACAAAGACACAGAAGAGCTAAATGCTACAATCAACCAACTTTATCTCATAGACATATACTCAACACTCCACCCAACAGCAGCCAAGTATACTTTCTTTTCCAACATACAGAGAACATTCTACAGAACAGACCACATATTAGGCCATAAAGCAAGCCTTAACAAAATCCAAAGCATCGAAAGATTACAAAGCATCTTTTCAGACCATAAAGCCATAAAAGTAGAAATCAACAACAGAAAAAGCAAGGAAAAAAAATCAAACACATGGAAACTGAACAATACCTTGCTGAAAAACTACTGGGTTACAAAAGAAATTAAGGATGGAATAAAGAAATTCGAAGAATCAAACGAGAATGAAAACACATCCTACCAGAAACTCTGGGACACAGCAAAAGCAGTGCTCAGAGGTCAGTTTATAGCAATAAATGCACACATCCAAAAAGAAGGGAGAGTCATAATCAAAACATTAACCCTACAACCAGAACAAATAGAAAGAGAGCAGCAAAAGAAGCCCTTAGGGGCCAGAAGAAAAGAAATAATAAGAATTAGAGCAGAATTAAATGAAATAGAGAATAGAAAAACATTTGAAAGTGTTAACAAGACCAAAAGCTGGTTCTTTGAAAAAGATCAACAAAATTGATAAACCATTGGCCAAACTGACCAAAGGAAAACAGGAGAGGAAGTACATAACCCATATAAGAAATGAGACATATGATATCTCAACAAACCCAACTGAAATTAAAAGAATCATAACAGAATACTATGAAAAACTGTACTCTAACAAATTTGAAAAACCTAGAGGAAATGGACAAATTTCTAGAAACTCATTACCTACCTAAACTAACACAAACAGA
>NW_004443957.1:17695875-17706572 GCF_000243295.1 Trichechus manatus latirostris | reverse complement strand
AAGACCTATACAATGAAAACTACAAGACACTACTGCAAGAAACCAAAAGAGACCTGCATAAGTGGAAAAACATACCTTGCTCATGGACAGGCAGTCTCTCAACACTGTGAAAAAGTCAATTGTACCCAAAGTGATCTACAGATACAATGCAATCCCGATCCAAATTCCACCAGCATTTTTTCCTGAGATGGAGAAACAAATCACCAACTTCATACGGAAAGGGAAGAGGCCTCGAATAAGTAAAGCATTACTGAAGAAGAACAAAGTGGGAGGCCTCACACTACCTGATTTTAGAACCAGTTATACTGCTGAGGTAGTCAAAACAGCCTGGTACTGGTACAACAACAGATACATAGAACAATGGAACAAAATTGAGAATCCAGACATCCACCTACGAGTAGCTGATATTTGACAAAGGCCCAAAGTCCGTTAATTGGAGAAAAGACTGTCTCTTTAACAAATGGTGCTGGCATAACTGGATATCCATCTGCAAAAAACTGAAACAAGACCCATATCTCACACCATGCACAAAAACTAATTCAAAATGGATCAAAGACTTAAATACAAAATCGAAAACGATAAAGATCATGGAAGAAAAAATAGGGACAATGTTAGGAGCCCTAATACATGACATAAACACAATATGAACCAGAAGTAACTATGCACCAGCAACAGAAGAGAGACTAGATAACTGGGAGCTCCTAAAAATCAAACACTTATGCTCATTAAAAGACTTCACCAAAAGAGTCAAAAGACAACCTACAGACTGGGAAAAATTTTTAGCTACGACAAATCCAATCAGCATCTAATCTCTAAAATCTACAAGATACTGCAAAACCTCAAAAACAAAAATACAATAACCCAATTAAAAAATGGGCAAAGGATATGAACAGGCACTTTGCCAAAGAAGATATACAGGCGGAACAGACACATGAAGAAATGCTCACAATCATTAGCCATTAGAGAAATGGAGATCAAAACTATAATGAGATATCATCTCACCCCAACAACATAAAATAATAAATCCAAAAACCACAAAATAATAAATGTTGGAGTGGTTGTGGAGAGACTGGAACACTCAGACACGGCTGGTGGTAATGTAAAATGGTACAACCACTTTGGAAATCAATTTGGTGCTTCTTTAAAAAGCTAGAAATAGAAATACCATGCAATCCAGCTATCCCCCTCCTTGGAATATATCCTAGAGAAATAAGAGCCATCTCATGAATAGATAACGCACACCCATGCTCATTGCCGCACAGTTCACAATACCAAAAAGATGGAAACAACCTAGGTGCCCATCAATGGATGAATGGATAAACAAATTATGGTATACCCACACAACGGAATACTACACAATGATAAAGAACAACAATGAAGCCGTGAAACATAACATGGAGGAATCTGGAGGGTATGATGCTGAGTGAATTTTAGTCAGTCACAGAAGGACAAATATTGTATAAGACCATTATTATAAGGACCCAAGAAAAGGTTTAAACACAGAAGAAAACATTCTTTGATGGTTACGAGGGTGGGGAGGGAGGGTTAGGGTTACTTGCTAACTAGATAGTAGATAAGAATTATCTTAGGTGAAGGGAAGGACAGCACACACTACAGAGGAAGTCAGCACAACTGGACTAAACCAAAGCAAAGACGTTTCCTGAATACAACCAAACACTCTGAGGGACAGAGTAGCAGAGCTAGGGGTCTGGGGATCATCTATATCAATTGGCATAACAAAGCTTATAAAGAAAATGTTCTGCATCCTACTTTGGTGAGTGGCATCTGGGGTTTTAAAAGCCTGCCAGTGACCATCTAAGATGCATCAATTGGTCCCAACCACCTGGAGTAAAGGAGAATGAAGAACACCAAAGACACAAGGAAAATATTAGCCCAAGAGGTGGAAAGGGCCACATAAACCAGAGATTTCATCAGCCTGAGACCAGAAGAACTAGATGGTGCCCGGCTACCACCAATGACCGCACTGACAGGGAACATAACAGACAGTCCCGGATGGAGCAGGAGAAAGGTGGGGTGCAGAACTCAAATTCTAGTAAGAAGACAAACTTAATAGTCTGAATGAGACTGGAGGAACTCTGGAAAGCATGGCACCTGGATTCTTTATCAGCCCAGAAATAAAACAATTTCCGAGGCCAACTTGTCAGACAGGGATTGGACTGGACTGTGGGACATAAGGTGATACTGGTGCGGAGTGTGCCTCTTGGCTCAAGTAGATACAAGAGACTAAACAGGCAGCTTCTGTCCGGAGGTGAGATGGGCAGGCAGAGAGGGTTAGGAGCTGGTTGAACAGACATGGGGAATCAAGGATGGAAAGGAAGAGTGTGCTGACACAGTACTGGGAGAGCAATGAGGGTCACATAACAATGTATGTATAAATTTTTGTATGGGAGACTAACTTGAAATGTAAACTTCATTTAAACTACAACAATAAAAAAAGAATTGCGTTAACAGTCACATACCAGGAAGAGTACTTGAAGGTTTTCAGCACAAAGTAAGAATGCAGCAGAATAAAAAGGTATTTATACTATTAGAGTCCAAGAAAATAAATTCTTGAGAGAGATGGAGCCAACATGGTGTCATAAACAGAAGCACCACGTCGTTCCTCCACAGCAAAGACCAGAAAAACTAAGTAAAACAGACACAAATGTCAATCCTGCAACCCTAAGCATCAAAAGAAGAGATAAAGAACTGAATCAAGCAACAAATGGAATAAAAAACTGACAGAGAATAGAGAGCAAGGGAAGTTATGAGCGGCGGTCCCTTATCAGCACAGATGCACTATCCTGGACTCATGTTGGAGACTGGCGGACAGGAAGTACGGGAAAGCAGATTTACAGAGCTCCCAGCAGGAGACAGAGCACCTGGTAATCAGTGATACACAGTTTCCCACCCCTCACCCTGCTTCCCCCTGCTTGTCCTTCGCCGCTTCCAGATGGCCGAACCACAGCTTTCCACGGGCTGATCTGCAGCTTCTCAGCAGGCTAGCACACCGCTTCCTGGCAGGCTGATCTCCTGCTTCCCAGCGGGCCAAGACCATGGCACAGGAGGAACCAGTTCCGTGACGCTCAGATTCACCTTGCCCATACTGGCCAGCTTCTTCAGTGTCATTTGTTTGTTGCTGGTGTTACTTTTTTCAGCCTCTTCTGGTTTCTTCCCTGCCTCTCACCTCCTCCCCGCCTTTTTCTTGAACCCCCGACAACTTCATGTGCCATCTTTACTTTTTCTTGATGGGCTGCAAAGTGCTGTTTGGCTGGGGAGCTGCTTCTCTGGTCCATGCCACCACGCTGGTGGGATTCTTGGTTTTTTTTTTCCTTTTTCTTTTTGTTTGTTTTCTCGTTCTTTCTTCCCTTTTATTTTTCTTTATTTCTCGGTTTCTCGTTTGTTTCTACTTACCTTCTTTTCCTGTTTCCTGAATACCTAGTGCTGTGTATAATCTCCACCCCTTCTAGCTGGGCTGTACTGCACAGTTCGCAAGCCACTTCCCCAGACTGCACAGCCACCCTGGTGGGATCCGTAGAGGCTTTTTTCTTTTTCAATTTTAATTTAATTTCTTTTTTCTTTTGGTTTTTCTTCATTTCTCAGTTTCTCGTCCCTCTACTCGAACTGCAGGCTCCCTCAGCACATTTTTTTTGTTTTTTGGCTCCTGTTTCTACTCTCTCTCTTCTTTCCCATACTCAGCCTAGTGCCACACATCACACCCTCCCACTCCCCCTCCCTCCTGCCTATGTATACCATGTGCTGAACATTGCACTCCAGGGCAGCACAGACACGGCCTACCAGAACCTGCCCTGCACTGACCCCCGGCTCATCCTGTTGGCCCCAGTATGTGCCATAAACAACGCATCCCAGCCCTTCCCCTTCAGCTGGACCTGCCCTGCTGCATCATAGCTGAGTGACTGTCCCTGTCCATTGGACAAGGAGGTGAAAAATATCGTGTCCACAGAGGAGCAAACAAAGAAGGCACAGCCCACCTGATCAGACATAACCAAACAAAACAAAAAAGCAGGATGAAACAAACAAATCTACAATCAATTAATGAAGAAAATAACTACTTAATGTACCAAAGGCAGCAGACAATATAAATCATATAAAAAAAAAAAAACAGGACAGGACAGTTCCAGTAGGCATCCAAAATAAAACATCAGATGACTTTCCAGTAGAAGAAAAGGCACTAGAACCACCTGATAGGGAATTCAAATTTCTAATATTCAGAACTATCTAAGGGTTGAAGCAAAAAGCAGACAAAAAAGAGGAAAAGATAGACAAATACACGGAAAAGGCAGACAAAAAAATGAAGAGTTCAGGAAAATAACGGCAGAACAAAACGCCAAAATAAATTTACAACTAGAAATCGTGCAAAAACAACAATTAGAAATCCAAAAGATAAACAGGAGTTTAGAAATACACAGTATCATAGAAGGGCTGAGGAGCAGGTTTGAAATGATAGAAGACAGGATCAGTGAAATTGAAGATAAACACTTGGATACAACTCTGAGGAAAACTCAAAAAAAAAAAAAAAAAAAAAAAAAAAAAAAAAAAAAAAAAAAAAAAAAAAAAAAAAAAAAAAAAAAAGAACGAAGAAAAATGAAGAAACCCTGAGAATTATGTGGGATGCAATCAAAAGCAAAACTTTCGAGTGACCAGAGTTCCAGAATGGGGGAAAAACCAGAAAACACAGAGAAGATCACTGAAGAACTGCTGACAGCAAACTCAGAAACAAAGACATAAATTTATTAAAAATCAAAGGATGGAAAAAAACATAGCAAGCAAACAGCCACCAAAAAAGAGCAGAAGTGGCAATACTAATCTCAGATAAAATAGACTTTAAAACAAAATCCACCATGAAAGACAAAGAAGTACACTATATCTTGATTAAAGGGACGATCCAGCATGAAGACATAACCATAATAAATATCTACGCACCCAATGACAAGGCTCCAAAATACATAAGACAAACTTTAATGGCACTGAAAAGAGAAATTGACAGTTCCACTATAATAGTAAGAGACGAACATCTAGAAAGAAACTCAACAAAGATACAGAAGATCTAAAGGCCGCAATCAGCTAACCCGAACTCACAGACATATATAGAACACTCCACCCAACAGCTGCAAAGTACACATTCTTTTCCAACACACATGGAATGTTCTCCAGAACAGACCACATATTAGGCCACAAAGCAACCCTCAAAAAAATCCAAAACACTGAGATAATACAAAGTATCTTCTCTGATCACAACGCTATCAAAGTAGAAATTAACAACAGGAACAGCAAGGAAAAAAAAGATCAATTACATGGACACTAAATAACACTCAGCTTAAAAACCACTGAGTAACAGAAGAAATCAAAGATGGAAGCAAACGTTCCTAGAATCAAATGAGAATGAAAGCACATCATACCAAAACCTTTGGACACAGCAACGGCAGTCCTAAGAGGACAATTTATAGCAACAGATGCACACATCAAAAAAGAAGGGACAAAATCAAAACATTAGCTAAATAACTCAAACAAATAGAGAACAGCAAAAGAAGCCTACAGTCACCAGAAGAAAGGAGATAATAAAGATCAGAGCACAATTAAATGAAACAGAGAATAGAAAAACAATAGAAAGAAGCAACAAAAGAGACAAACCACTAGCCAAACTTACAAAAGAAAAACAGGAGGAGGCAAATCACCCAAATAAGAAATGAAATAGAGGACGTAACAACAGACCCAACTGAAATAAAAAGGATCGTAACAGAGTGTTATGAAAAACTATATGCCAACAAATTTGAAAATCTAGAGGAAACGGACAAATTTCTAGAAACACACTACCTACCCAAACTAAAACAAATTGATGGTGAAAATGAGAACAGACCCATAACAAGAGAAGAGACTGAAAAGGTAATAAAAAAACTCCCAAGAAAAAAAAGCCCTGTCCCAGATCGCTTCACTGGAGAATTCTACCAAACATTCAGAGAAGAGCTTATGCCAGTACTACTCAAACTATTTCAGAACATAGAAAAGGAAGGGATACTTCCAAACTCATGCTATGAAGCAAGCATAACCCTGATACCAAAACTAGGCAAAGACACCACAAAAAGAGAACTACAGACCAATGTCTCTTATGAATATAAATGCAAAAATTCTCAACAAAATTCTAGCTAATAGAATTCAGCATCATACTGAAAAAATAATACACCACAACCAAGTAGGATTCATACCAGGTATGCAAGGATGGTTCAACATTAGAAACTCAATCAATGTAATCCATCACATAAATAAAAGATCACATGATCATCTCAACTGACGTAGAAAAGGCATTAGACAAAGTCCAATACCCATTCCTGATAAAAATGCTCAATAAAACAGGTATAGAAGGGAAATTCCTCAACATAATAAAGGGAATCTATACAAAACCAACAGCCAACATCATTCTTAATGGAGAGAGGCTGAAAACATTCCCCTTGAGAACAGGAACAAGACAAGGATGTTCTTTATCATCACTCCTATTTAACATTGTGATGGAAGTCCTAGCTAGAGCAATAAGGCAAGAAAAAGAAATAAAGGGCATCCAAATTGGTAATGAACACGTTAAACTGTACCTATTTGTGGATGATATGATACTATACGTAGAAAACCCAAAAGACTCCAGAAGAAAACTACTGGAACTAATTCAGCAGAGTAGCAGGATACAAGATAAATATACAAAAATCCACTGGCTTCCTATACACCAATAGAGAGAACAATGAAAAGGAAATCAGGGAAACAATACCATTTATAATAGCCTCTAAAAAAATAAAATACTTAGGAATAAATCTAACCAGGGATGTAAAAGACCTAAACAAAGAAGACTACAAAACACTACTCCAAGAAACTAAAAGACATCTACATATATGGAAAAACATACCCTGCTCATGGATAGGTAGACTCAATATTGTGAAAATGACAATTCTACCCAAAGCAATCTACAAACACAATTAAATCCCAATCCAAATACCAATGACATTCTTTAAAAGAGATGGAAAAACTAATCATTAACTTTATATGGAAAGGGAAGAGGCCCTGGATAAGTAAAACACTACTGAGGAAGAAGAATAAAGTAGGAGGACTTGCACTACCTGACCTCAAAATCTACTACATAGGTACGGTAATCAGAACAGCCTGGTACTGGTACAATGACAGAACACTGACCAATGGAACAGAATCGAGAACCTAGACGTAAATCTATCTACCTACAGTCACTGGATCTTCAGAAACAGCCCAAATTCCATCAAGTGAGGAAAAGACAGTCTTTTTAACAAGTAGTGCTGGCAAAACTGGATGTCCATCTGCAAAAAAAAAAAAAGAAAGAGGACCCACACCTCAAACCATACACAAAAACTAACTCAAAATGGATCAAAGACCTAAATATAAAACCAAAAACTATAAAGATCATAGAAGAAAAAACAGGATCAACATTAGAGACCCTAATGCACAGCATTAATAGGATACAAACCATAACTAACAACATACAAACTCCAGAAGATAAGCTAGATAACTGGGATCTTCTAAAAAAATTAAACACTTATGCTCATCAAAAGACTTCACCAAAAGAGTAAAAAAAAGAACCTACAGACTCGGAAAAAAATTTTGGTTATTACAAATCCCACAAAGGTCTAATCTCTAAAATCTATAAGAAAATCCAACATCCCTACAACAAAAAAGACAAATAATCCAATTAAAAAACGGGCAAAGGAAATGAACAGACAGTTCATCAAAGAAGACATTCAAGCTGCTACAACAGACATATGAGGAAATGCTCATGATCACTAGCCATTAGAGAAATGCAAATCAAAACCACAATAAGATACCACCTCGCTCTGGCATTACTGGCATGAATCAAGACAACAGAAAATAACAAATGTTGGAGAGGCTGCGGGGAGATCGGAACTCTTATGCACTGCTGGTGGGAATGCAAGATGTTACAACCATTTTGGAAAATGATATGGTACTTCCTTAGAAAGCTAGAAATAGAAATACCATGTGATCCAGCAATCCCCCTCCTAGGAATATATCCTCCAGAAATAAGAGCCATCACCCAAATAGACATATGCACACCCATGTTCACTGCAGCATTGTTCACAATAGCAAATAGATGGAAACAACCTAGATGGCAATCAACAGATAATTGATAAACAAACTATGGTACATATGCACAATGGAGTACTATGCGACCATAAAGAATGATGAATCTGTGAAGCATCTCACAACATGGATGACTCTGGACGGTATTATGCTGAATGAAACAAGTCAGTCACAAAGGACAAATATCGTATGAGACCACTACTATAAAAACTCACGAAAAGGTTTACACATAAAAAGAAACAATCTTAGATGGTTAAAAGGTAAGGGAGGGGTGGGAGTGGAAAAACACTAAATAGACAATAAGTAAGTGGTAACTTTGGTGGGAGGTAAGACAGTATACAATACTGGGGAAGCTAGCACAACTTGTTTAGGGTAAGGTCATGGAAGCTCCATGGACAAATCCAAACTCCCTGAGGGACCGAATTACTGGGCTGAGGGCTGTGGGGAAGATGGCCTCAGGGAACATCTAGCTGATTGACATAGCAGCACAGTTTAGAAAGAAAATGTTCTACATTCTACTTTGGTGAGTACCATCTGGGGTCATAAAAGCCTGTGAGCAGCCAACTAAGATACTCCACCACTTCAGGAGCAAGGGAAAATGAAGAAAACTAAAGACACAAGGGAAAGATTAATCCAAAGGACTAACAGAGCACAACTACCATGGCCTCCACCAGAGTGAGGTGGAGTACAACTAGATGGTATCCAGCTACCACCACTGACTGCTCTGACAGGGATCACAATAGAGGGTCCCAGACAGAGCTGGAGAAAAATGTAGAACAAAATTCTAACTAAAAAAAAAAAAACCAAACTTACTAGCCTGACAGACTGGAGAAACCACGAGAGTATGGCCCTCAGACACCCTTTAGCTCAGTAATGAAGTCACTCCTGAGATTCACTTTTTAGCCAAAGATTAGACAGGTCTATAGAACAAAACGAGAGTAAAGGGGCACATCAGCCCAGGGGCAAGGACTAGAAGGCAGGAGAGGACAGGAAAGCTGGTAATAGGGAACCCAAGGTTGAGAAGGGAGAGTATTTATATGTCATGGAGTTGTTAAGCAATGTCATAAAATAATATGTGTACTAACTGTTTAATGAGAAGCAGTTCTGTAAACCTTCATGTAAAGTACAATAAAAATATATATATATTTTTAAAAATCCTAAAAAAAAAAGAAAAGAAATTCCTGTATCCAGTCTTATCTAATACTTTCTGTCCATGTTGATAGGCCTTCTGGGGCAGGCAACTACAAAAACATGCACTGCACAATTTTGTATTTGATTACCTTATCTTCCTAAAGGAATAATCAGATGTTTGAAGGCATAACTAATTTTATATTCCACAATGTCTGGCATTCAACAAACACATGTTGACTGATATTAAACACTATCAATTATCTGTTAATGATGCATAAAGCCACTACTGAACATCAGATAATTTTGTTTATCATTTGCATGATAAATTTCTCTTTGTCTCTTCTTTTTTGGCATATTTGCTGACTATGTATCAACATACAAATTCATTATACAATTCATTAAGCAGCAATAAAAATCATATAGAGCATCAATGCCATTAAGCTATATATATTATAAACAAACAAACAAACAAACCTATTGCTGTTGAGTCAAAAGTGATACATGGAAACTCCACAGGCTACAGAGTAGAACTGATTCATAGGGTTTTCTTGGCTATAACTGTTACAAAAGTAGCTCACCAGGCTTTTCTTCTGCAGCGCTGTTGGGTGTGTTCGAACCTCTAACCTTTCTGTTAGTATTGAGCACAAACCACTTTTGCCACTCAGGGACCTTAAGCTATATGTATAAACCAAAAAACCAAACCCAGTGCCACTGACTCGATTCCGACTCATAGTGACCCTACAGGACAAAGTAAAACTGCCCCAAAGGGTTTCCAAGGAGCAGCTGGTGGATTCAAACTGCTGACCTTTTGGTTATCAGCCAAGCTATTAACCACTGAGCCACCAGGGCTCCAATATATATATATAGCCAATCTCAATTAAAAAACAAAACAAAACAGATGAAGAAATCCTACAATCTCCAACAGACTACAGAAAACACAATTTGAAGTAATTTACAAAGGTAGCGGAAACAAAGTTGGTTCAGAAGTCAACATAATTTGCACTAGAATGGTCACTGAATATGTTAATCTTGATGTGCAAATGTTTACTTCATAATTTCTACAGAAAACCATAGGAAAAGTTCACAGCTGTTTCATTTGCTGATTCAAACAAATTTTAAAAATGTAAGTAAATTGAAGGATCTAAACATATTAGGGAAATTTTCTAAAAGGTAGAGCTAAAACCAAAATAAATTTCAAAACTCCAAAGGAATCTATGGTTATTTTGATGGTTACTTAACTGATGAAAATCTGGCTGCCATACGACCAACACTTCAGGCCTTAATACATGGCATTAACAGGATACAAACCATAACCATCAACGCACAAAACCCAACAGATAAGCCAGATAACTGGGATCTTCTAAAAATCAAACACCTATGCTCTTCAAAAGACTTCACCAAAAGAGTCAAAAGAGAACCTACAGACTGGGAAAAAATTT
>NW_004443957.1:17638429-17694558 GCF_000243295.1 Trichechus manatus latirostris | reverse complement strand
GGCCCCCAGACACCCTTTTAGCTCAGTGGTGAAGTTACTTCCAAGGTTCACTGTTCAGCCTGGGAGTGGACAGCCCCGTAAAACCAAATGAGACTAACCAGTTACAGAAGTCCAGTGACAAGGGTCAGAAGGCAGAAGAGGACAAGGAAGCTGGTGACAGGGAACCCAAGGTTGAGTAAGGATATTGTTGATGTGTTGTGAGATTGTTAACCATTGTCACAGGGCAACATCTGCAGTAACTGTTGAATGAGAAATTATTTTGTTCTGTAAGCCTTCATCTTAAGTGAGAAAAACAGCACAATTCGAAGAGTGTAGTCAATGTCACTGAACTGTGCATGTAGAAATTTTTGAAATGGTGTATCTTCGGCTATGCGTATTTTCACCAAACATAAAAAGAGGTTGAGAAGTTAGAGGGTTGATATGTTGTGGGGTTGTTAACCAATGTTATAAAAAACAACATGTGTACTTCTGTTTCATGAGAAACTATTTGTTCTGTAAGCCTTCACCTGCAGTAAAAAAAAAAAAAAAAAAAAAATCTGGCTGCCAATATTAAGCCATATTTGTGTATATCCTAATAAATTTTATAAAGTTTAACTTTTGTAATAGATACCACATTAATATTATGTATCTGATAAATGAGTAAACTGGCAAAGTCAAATTTTTATTATTTTCCAGCTATTAAGGAATTTGTCGAACATCTTTTAAAAAAACAAAGAATTTATATGTCCATGAGAGTATCTATTGAAATGACAATCATGTGATATACTCTACATATGAAATGTGTACATTTCAGTAATGTGTAAGAATAATGTAGTCCCTGAGTAGTGCAAACAGTTAGTGTTCAGTTGCTAACTGAAATGTCGAAGGTTTGAGTCCACCCAGAGGTATCTTGGAAAGCGGTCTGGTGATCTACTTCTGAAAAATCAACCAATGAAAACCCTATGGAACATAGTTCTACTCTGGCATGCATGGGATTGCTATGAGTCAGAATTGACTCAGTGGCAACTGGTTGTTCTGTTTTTAAAAAAATAATGTAAATTGATTATCTCATTAAATCTCATAGCAGAGATTTTTTTGGAGATGTTTAGATTGTATTCCCAGGTAGTCTCACATTTGGGATACATCTCTGAATCTTGGTCCTATAATGTATAAAACTTCTTGCTATGCGTGATTTGTGTCCTCCAAAAAGATATATTCAAGTGCCTGTCAATATGACCTTACTGGAAATAGTGTCTTTGCAGATGTAATTAGTTAAATTAACATGAGATTATACTGGAGTACAGTGGGCCCTAATCCAGTATGACTGGTGTCCTTAGAAGAGACATACAAATAGACACAGAAGGAAAATGACCATGAGAAGACAGAAGCAGAGATTGGAGTGATGCTGCCACAAGTCACGGAACATCTGGGGCTACCAGAAGGTGAAAGAGACAAGGAAGGATTAGATGCTTTGGAGGAGCATGGCCCTGACAACACCTTGATTTTCAACTTCTAGCCTCCAGAAATGTGAGAGAATAAATTTCTGTTGTTTTATCCCACCCAGTTGTGGTGCTCTGTTACAGCAGCCCTAGGAAACTAACACACCTGCTCATTCGACCACTTGCCCAGTTAATTCCTCTATATCCTTCAATACAGAAGTCACTTCCTCAAGAAAATCCTCTTTAACTATGCACTCCAAGAGCATCAAATTCCCCAGTATACACTCACAAAGAAACCTGTACTTCTACAGATTATTTATTACCAACAGTGTTGAGTAATGGTATGATGTTTCTTTGTCATTAGACCAAAACTCCAAATCACAGGCATCATATCTCTCTTGCTTACAACTTTATTTCTTGCACCTTACAGGTACTCAGTAAACATTACTGAATGAATGAAAGATTGATAAAATGATTTGACTATTAAGAAAACACCAATATTAAGAAAATATACTGTTCTGACCACTCAGTCCTATTGCATATGCTGTTTCACCCTACCACCTTCTCTACAACTATATTTAACAGAGAGGGGACTTGCCTCAAGTACACAATCAGTCTGCTCCTCAGGACAATTCCCAGATTTTGAAGGTACTCTGAGCAGGAGGCTGAGAAGTGGGTGAGAACCTTTTAAAAGCAGAGCTGATTTCCTGTGGCCTTTCAGAGCTGAAAGACAGCAATTTGCCAGCTTCTCAAAAGCACTGGAAATCCTTGACGTAGGAACAGGGGTGACCAGAGTTATACTTAGTCTTACTAGAACTGCACTTTAGCCCAAACCCAACTTAATCCTTGAATGGATTAAGGTAATCAGCTGCTCACCTATCAGCCTGTCTTAGTCATCTAGTGCTGTTATAACAGAAATACCACAAGTGGATGGCTTTAACAAAGATAAATTTATTCTCTCAGTCTAGGAGGCTAGATGTTTGAACTCAGGGTGCCAGCTCCAGGGGAAGGCCTTCTCTCTCTGTTGGTTCTGAGGGAAGGTCCTTGTCATCAATCTTCCCCTGGTCTAGCAGATTCTCAACGCAGGGACTCCGGGTCCAAAGGATGTGCTCTTCTCCTGGCTCTTGTTTCTTGGTGGTATTAGGTCCCCATGTCTCTCTGCTCACTTCTTTTCTATCTCAAAACAGACTGACTTAAGACACTACCTAATCGTGCAGATTGAGTTCTACCTCATTAACACAACTGCTGCTAATCCCACCTCATTAACATCATAGAGGCTGGATTTATAACACATAGGAAAATCACACTGGATGACAAAATGGTGGACAATCACATAATACTGGGAATCATGGACTAGCCGAGCTGACACACATTTTGGGGGAACATGATTCAATCCATAATACTGCCTAACAAAGGAAACTGGGAAGTCTCTCTGGTCAAAAATGATATGCGAAGTCTATAAGCTTCTTTAATACACAATTTTCTGCATACGATAAAAATAGGCATAGAGAGCAAGAAAACAAGACTCGAACCAAAAGGAAAAAGACAAAAACAAACAAAAGACGGACAATACAGTAGACTCACAGATAATCCAGCTACTGAAATTACAAGTCAAGGACTTTAAAATACCTGTGGTTAATGTTTTCAAGAAAATCATGAGAAAAATGGACACAGAGATGAAAGGATGGAGAACGTCATCAGAAAAAGTAAAATATAAAAAAAGAAACTGACATTACACAACTGAAAAATACACTATCTAAAATTATGAATTCAAGGGATGCATTTAAGAGCAGACTGGGCATGGTGGAAGTTATTATGATTGGTAAACTGGAACGGTTCAACAGAAAACACCAAAGCATGTTAAGAAGAGAAAATGGAAAATAAAGAAAAGAGTGTTGGAGATATGTGAGAGATGCAGAAGAGCTAACATACACGTAATTAGAACCCCAGAAGGAGAAGAAGGAGAGAATAGGATGAAGCAATAATTAAATATATAATGGCTGAGGGAGTTTCCCAAAATAATAAAAAATACCAATCTACAGATTCAAAAAGTTCAGTGAACCCCGAGCTGAATAAGCACAAAGAAACTCACACATGCTTCATAAAACTGCTGGGACTCAAAGACTGAGGAAAACACTTTAAAGGCAATCAGAGGAAAATGGCACATTATCTTTCAAGGAGCAGCAATAAGACTTACAGTAGACTTTCTGTCATAAACAACTGAAGCCAGAAAACAATGGAATGACATCTTGAAAGTGCTGGAAAAAAAACTGTCAAACTTGCATTCTCTTCTTAGTGAAAACATTCTTGAAAAATGAAGGTTAATTAAAGATTGGGGGGGGGGGGCGGAGGGACAAATAAAACCTAAGGGAATTTGCTGCTGTGAGACCTGCAGAAAAAGGAATATTAAAGGCACTTCTTTAAGAAAAAGGAAAATGACCCCAGAGGAAAAAATGGAAATGCAGAAGGGGATGAACACTAGTAAGGGCAAATATAGGTAAATAAATGAATAAAAAAAAATTGTTTCTGCAGAATTTAAAATATAGGTAAAACTAAAATGCACCACAGCAGAATGTAAAAAGTAGAGTGTGATAGATGAAATTAAAGGTTCTCAAGTTCTACTTGGGAAGTGATAAACATAATAATTCATGTCAGATTTATAAATCAAGAATGCATTTTGTAATCTCTAGGGTAAAAGAATATTTATCAGCTTCTGAAAAATGTAAATGTTAAATATCTACCATCATAAAATCATGAACTATTTAACCAGAAAACAGCTCAGAGTTAATTTTAAGATTCATAAAGCATAATCTTGAAGCAAAACAAATTATTACTGACACGAATTTATAAAAATTAACAAGACTTGACAGAAGAAGCCCAGTGGCAACCTTTTCTCCTGACAGAAAGACTTCAGGTATAAAATTAAAGAAGCTACTGTAAATACAACACAGATACGTTCAGGCTGACAGTCATAAAGAAAAGGAACCTAAGTTGGTAGAGTCATCTGAAGAAAGACACTCTAATACTATAACCAAGAGGAAAGGATGGTGGTGAGACATACTCCACATTCACACAAGTACTAGGACATTTCTAAATTTTGGCTTTGATTAAGGCTAACTCAAAAGGCCTACAGCAGATGATTTGTATACACGGGCATTTATAGGGGAAAAGTGGTTATAAGTCTTCGGGCATAGAGGTGTAATAAAGTGCCACTACCAATTTAAAAAAATAAAAATAAAAAAGTACACTAAGAACCAAGAGTAATTAAAACCAAAACCAAACCAAATCCACTACTGTCAAGTAGATTCCGACTCATAGCGACCCTACAGGACAGAGTAGAACTGCCCCATAGGGTTTCTAAGGAGTGGCTGGTGGATTCAAACTGCTGACCTTTTCGGTTAGCAGCTGTAGTACTTAACCACTATGCACCAGGGTTTCATTAGAGTCACAGAATTACTGAAGTCCTACTCCAAGCTGAACTTTTTAATTTTTAAAATGATATATTTGGGGAACTATATTCGGGAATTATTCTCAGGTCTACTTGAAATATCCCACGTAAGAAATTTGTGCTTTCATCAGATCCCCCATTTTAATAATGGATCATATAGCATATCTCAGTTTGGATCCACTTTGGGGACACGGTTTCAGAACTGAATCACAACACAGATTGAAAACTCTTGCAAGAACATTACCACAGTGTGATTTCACTAAAAACATTCAATGTATGTTACAGAAGTATCTACTATAGGGGTTCCCAAACTTTCTCAATTCGCAGTATCCTTAGTGTTACAGTAATCTTTTCATGGTATCCCCAACCTAAAGCAAATACATAATAACCCATAAACCCATTGCTATCCAGTTGATTCCGACTCACAGAGACTCTGTAGGAGAGTAGAACTGCTCCACAGGGTTTCCAAGCAGCAGCTGGTGGATTTGAACTGCCGACCTTTTGGTTAGCAGCCAAGCTCTTAACCACTGTACCACCAGGGCTCCAAAGAAAATACTTAATACTTCTATTTATTAAGTAGTTATGTTTAAACAACTTAGTAAATATTTACGTTCTAACAATCTGGTGCCTGTTGGGCACTGCGTAACTTCACAAACATTGGAATCACATTGAACATCATCACCCTCACTCTGATTTCACTGATCTTCACACAGTACTTGCATTTTATTACAGAAACTACTGAAAATCCATCTTTGCAAAGATATAATAACACTGAAAGAAGTGTATGTAATGAGATCTAATGTTGAAACTGAACTACCCTGCGCTACCAGTTGGAACAGTGTCCAACAGATGTTACCAAAACCAAAAACCAAACCCACTGCCATTTGAGTTGATTCTGACGCATAACGACCCTATAGGACAGAGCAGAACTGCCCCACAGCGTTTCCAAGGAGCACCTGGTGGATTTGAACTGCTGACCTTTTGGTTAGCAGTAACAGCTCTTAACCACTACGCCACCACGGTTTCCCAACAGATGTTAGTAATACTGTATTTCCCTCAAAAATGTAAAATGCCCTGCTGGTACTCCTGTGGCAACCCAGGGCATCTCTGCACACAATTTGGGCATCTCAGGTATAGCTGCTCTTAACCAATTACTCTATTCTGAGAAAGAATGAGTGAAAAGCAACTGACAAGGACTAAACAAGTAACAGATAATGAACAAGAGAAAGAAAAGTGAGAGACAGGAAGAGCAAGTGCAAGGAAAAGACAGACGGTGTGTATGGTAAGAGGGAGTGACAGATGAGGGAGCAAGAGAAAGGAACAGAGAAAGCCTGCACTAGAACATAGCAGAGAAGAGCAATAAAGCAAAAGACAAAAACAGACAGAGATAGATGGTCAAGGACAGACAAATGCACAGAGAGGGACATACAGACAAAGAAAGACAGAAGAATAGGGAGAGACAAAGAATGAACAAGCAACCAAACGGACAGAGGGAGAGAGAGCAAAAGGCAGGGAGGGGGAGAAACAGATTGACCAATAATTAAGGAGGGAGAGATGCTAATGGGAGAGAGACAGACAGGGACAAATGGAGAAAGCACAGGAGAGAGAATCAGAAATGGGCAAGAGAGAATGAGGAAGAGAGAAGGGAGAAAGCAGGTCACACAGACAAGGAGAAACTGTCAGGGGGAGAAAGACAGACACAGAGATCAGGACAGAAAAGGGGAAGTTAAGAGGGAGAAAGACTTAAAAAGAGAGACAGAGAGAGACTCAGTGGGCACACACAAGAGGAAGAAGGAAAGCAGGCAGGAAGAAAGAAAGGAACTCAGGAAGGGTGGAAGAGGAAGGAGAAAGAAGCTTCACCTCATACCACCTCCACCCTGGGGAAAACGGATTTTATTCATCAATTCATTACTTAAAGGCATGATTCTTACAGTCTACTAGTGCAAGAAAAAGAACTAAGAATTATCCTACCCATTATTAATGACACTGAGCTCTATACATCATGAGGCTTTCTGGCCAGAGGGGAGAATCTCTCTGCATATTATTAGCAAATATAATCTACACTTATTTCAGATATTAATACTCTCATAAAGAAAATTTCATAGAGCTTTGTGAGCTTCCAAGAGTCTCTGCTCTAGGCAGCCAATATCATATGGCAATAACATGTTTTTCCTAGAAATATAACTACATAAAAATACCACATAAAAATTACAGAGGAACCAATTTAGAAAGAGGAAAATATTACATTGTAATGTGCTATGTTTTCCAGGACATAATCTACACATTCCCATCAATGTGTTATATGACTACTATTAGCTTTTTTTTTTAAGTTTTAATTAAAATTTAAAAATTAATAAAATAGGAAGCAGAGATGTCCAATGCCCAGCATCAACAATTATTAGTATTTTTCCAATATCATTATTATGTATAAACTATGAGAAATAAAACTAAATATATTTATTTTTTCCTTTATTATTTCATAATCTTTTAAAGAATGTATTTTTATTTAAACATACTGGACTTGAAAATCAATTAGTTTACTGCTAATCATTATGAAATTATTACACAAATGTTCAACTAGTGCTTCCAGAAATAGAATCTATGTCTATGCATTTCCCTGGTACCTATATGTCCCAGGTTTTCTAAGTATTTTACTAATGCAGATTATTTAAAATTTGTTTCAGGAAAAGAGTGCTGTCATCCAATGGTCAGAATTAACAGGTAAAATTAAGTAAAAAAATACAGTTTATCTAATCCAATGATTCTCAAACTTGGTTGTGCATGGTAATATCTGAGAGTTTCAAAAAATGTCCTCCTGTAATTTTGTGCCCTTGGCATTCACCTATTCAATTAGGTGTGGTGCAGTGAATTACTTAATATGACCGTTCTAGCCATAGTCTTCGTAACCCCCACCAAATGACTGGGTAAGGACTATGCAAATAAGGTGCTGTGGCCCACCAAGGGGATTGGACAGCTTGCTAATAATGTAAATAAGGTGCATGGCACCCTTATGGGGGTGGGACCACGCAAATAAAGTGTATGGAACCCTAACGAGGTGATTGGTCAGTTTTGTCATCCCTCTAAGCTTAAAATGAGCAATCCCAAAGGCAGGGAAGAGAGGATCTCACAACCACCAAGAAAGAAGAGCCAGGAGTAAAGTATGTCCTCTGAATCCTGGATCTTTGTGCTGAGAAGCTCCTGGAACCAGGAGACCAAGAAAGAAAGCGCTGTGACACCGAAGATGGTAAGAAGCAGCAGCACGAGACCGGCAGAAGATGAGCAGTGGGCTTCCTGACCCATGGAACAAGAAAGCTGAGTGTCTTCAGGCAGGAGGCTTGCTGACAGAGTAAGCCTCCTCCAGGTACTTGGTGGAGCTAGGTTTGCTGACTCACAGAGCTAGGGCTGAGTGCCTTCGGGCTGAGGCTTACTAGCAGAGTGGGGTGACTCGGCATTTATCAGCAGAGCTAAAAGAGTTTTGTAACACTTGCCCCATCAGGGCAGAGGCCGCGGGTCCAGAGACAGGCGTTCCTGCAGGCAAGGCTGAGAAGAGGCTGTCCTGATCAAAGAAGTGTATCCTGAGCATTTCTGAACCTGAACTGTAACATGTTACTTGCCTAATAAACCCCAGAACTGTGAGTATGGTCTATGAGTTCTGTGTGGTCACTGCAATGAATAATCAAACTCAGCAGAGAAGTAGACAGTGCTGTGGGAGGGACCGCTGGTGTCACAATTGTTTAAAAAAAAAAAAAAAAAAAAAAAAAGGTTGGAGGGTGGAGGCATGTCTGACACTTGCCTCATACGAATCAGCTTTGGGCTGGTGCTGATTCTCTCTGTCCCTTGCCAAGTTAGAGCAGGTCAGACACCTCTGCCATGCCATTTTTATAGCTGGCATCAGAAGCAGGATTTGTTGCAACGGCTCCAGACTCACAGAAGCACAAGAATGATGGTGCATGGGAAGTGAAACTTTTGATCACTAGATTGTTACTTTTGTTGTTATTACCCATAATGGCTAAAAGTAAGAGATGTTATGCTGCAGCTGAGCGGAGAAAAGTCACATCTGGAGTGGTCTGGGGCAAAAGCCAGGTTGATGAAACAGGATGATTGATGGGGACTGGGCTCTACTGGTTTCACCCAGCCAGAAGCCTAAGGCTATATGCATATAAATAGGAAGATAGTCAGGGGTGGAGGAGATGAAACTGGAATATTTTTTTAAGTTATGTGTTTATTTGAATGTACTACAGATATTGAATGTTTCTCCTACGTAGTGTTGTGAAACAGAACTAAATGTATATAGAAATGAATATTGGGTATTATAGACTACAGAGATCATGTAACTCCATCTTTAGCCAATACTTGGTTGGGTATGCTAAACGGGGAACTAGGATTTGCCCATAAGAAACACAGGCTGTTAGTTTGAATGCATTAGCCCTGTCTACAGAGTATTAGGGTCTTAGGTGGAAAACCTGAGCCCCCGCCAGGAATTTTGCGTTTGAAAAAACATGCAGACCTACCCAAAACTGCTGAGAGAACAGCAGATTTGCATTTGAAGGAAGGAACTGCAGGAAAAAAAAAATGACTGTTTTGATTTTTGAATTTCTAACAAGCAAGTGGTTTGCCTTTGGATGCACTGAGGCAGGAAAAGTCAGTGCCCATCAGAACAAACCCCTTCCAGGACTGGAAGTTAAAGGGAGCCAGCGAATACACAGCCTGGTATACTCGCTTGTGGTGACAACCTAGGTCCACTCATGAGTGGAAGTGGGGGAGGTGCAGCAATGAAGAGAAGGGCTGAATTTGGACATATTCTATTGGCACCCATTGACCTAGCACACAGAGGCTAGGGATGAGAGAGAAGGGAAGGGGCTGGCTGGGCTGAAGTGCAGGGAGGTGTGTGTGGCCTTCTGAGCTTACAGCTGGTACCCACTAGCCTAGCCCATAGGGGGCTGGGATGAGCTGATCAGAACCTGACTGAATGAAGAGAAAGATGTTTAACACAGTGAGCTGGTGTAGACTGCTGCAATTTGATGGCTTGCTCTGGAATGCACTTTGCTTATGGATGCAGATGCTCAAAGTTTCAACTGGAAGAGAAGATTCTTCAGATCAAGGAACACGCCTGTCTCCTCAAAGTAGGGGTTTAACAGGGATGGGCAATTTAAACGTTGCTTATCTAAAATGGGGGAAGATACAATATTGTGAAAATGACAATTCTACCCAAAGCAATTTACAAATACAATGCAACCCCAATCCAAATACCAACAATATTCTTTAAAGAGACGGAAAAACTAATCATTAACTTTATATGCAAAGGGAAGAAACCCTGGATAACTAAGCACTATTGAAGAAGAAGAATAAAGTAGGAGGACTCGCACTACCTGACCTCAGAACCTACTATACAGCTACAGTAGTCAAAACAGCCTGGTACTGGTACAACGACAGATACGTTGACCAGTGGAACAGAATCAAGAACCCAGATGTAAATCCATCCAACTATGGACACCTGATCTTTGACAGGAGCCCAAAGTTCATCAAATGGGGGAACAAACAGTCTTTTTAACAAATGGTGCTAGCAAAACCGGATGTCCATCTGCAAAAAACTGAAACAGGACCCAGACCTCATACCATATACAAAAACTAATTCAAAATGGATCAAAGACCTAAATATAAAGCCAAAAACTATAAAGTTTGTAGAAGAAAATATAGGATCATCACTAGAGACCCTAATACATGGCATTAACAGGATACAAACCATAACCAACAACACACAAACTCCAGAACATAAGCTAGATAACTGGGATCTTCTAAAAATTAAACACTTATGCTCATCGAAACACCTCACCAAAAGAGTAAAAAGAGAACCTACAGACTGGGAAAAAATTTTTGGACATTACAAGTAGGACAAAGGTCTAATCTCTAAAATCTACAAGAAAATCCAACACCTCTACAACAAGAAGACAAACAATCCAATTAAAAAATGCACAAATGAAATGAACAGACACTTCACCAAAGAAGACATTCAAGTGGCCAACCAACACATGAGGCCAACAGACACATGAGGAAATGCTCATGATCACTAGCCATTAGAGAAATGCAAATCAAAACCACAAGGAGATACCACCTCACCCCAGCATTACTGGCACAAATAAAAAAAACTGGAAATAACAAACGTTAGAGGGCCTGCGGGGAGATCGGAACTCTTATGCACTGCTGGTGGGAATACAAAATGTTACAACCATTTTGGAAAACAATATGGTGCTTCCTTAGAAAGCTAGAAACAGAAATACCATATGATCCAGCAATCTCACTCCTAGGAACATACCGTAGAGAGGTAAGAGCCATCACAAAAACAGACATATGCACACCCATCTTCACTGTAGCATTGTTCACAATAGCAAAAAGATGAAAACAACCTAGATGCCCATCAACAGATGAATGGATAAACTTTGGTATATACAATGGAGTACTATGCAACGATGAAGAAAAGCGATAAATCTGCAAAGCATCTCACAACCAGGATGAATCTGGAGGGTATTATGCTGAGTGAAATAAGTTAATCACAAAAGGACAAATATTGTATGATATCACTACTGTAAAAACTCATGAAAAGGTTTACACACAAGAAGAAACAATCTGATGGTTATGAGGGATGTGGGGGTGGGGGGGAATACTAAACGGACAATAGATTAAGTGGTAACTTTGGTAGAAGGGTAAGACAGTACACAATACGGGGGAAGTCAGAACATCTTGTACAAGAAAAGGTCATGGAAGCTCCACAGACACATCCAAACTCCCTAAGGGACCGAACTGCTGGGCAGAGGACTGTGGGGTCCATGGTCTTAGGGAACATCTAGCTCAATTGGCATAACATAGTTTATAAAGAAAATGTTCTACATTCTACTTTGGTGAGTAGCGTCTGGGTTCTTAAAAGTCTGTGACAGCCATCTAAGATACTCCACTGGTCTCACCCCGTCTGGAGCAAGGGAAAATGAAGAAAACAAGATACAAGGAAAAGATTAGTCCAAAGGAATAATGGACCACAACTACCACAGCCACCACCAGACTGAGTCCAGTACAACTAGATGGTGCCCGGCTACCACCACTGACTGCTCTGTCAAGGGATCACAACAGAGGGTCCCAGACAGAGCTGGAGAAAAATGTAGAACAAAATTCTAACTCACAAAAAAAAAAAAGACCAGACTTACTGGCCTGACAGACTGGAGAAACCCCGAGAGTATGGCCCCGGATGCCCTTTTAGCTGAGTAATGAAGTCACTCCCAAGGTTCACCCTTCAGTCAAAGATCAGACAGCCCCATAAAACAAAACGAGACTAATGGGGCACAATAGCCCAGGGACAAGGACTAGAAGGCGGGGGGGGGGGGCAGGAAAGCTGGTAATAAACAACTGAAGGTCAAGAAGGGACGGTGTTGACATGTTGTGGGGTTGTTAACCAATGTCATAAAACAATATGTGTACTAACTGTTTAATGAGAAACTATTTGCTCTGTAAACCTTCATCTAAAGTACAATAAAAAAAATTAAAATTTAAAAATAAAAATAAAATGGGGGGAGATAAAGGCATGAAGTGGCTGGCTTACACGTTTTCATGGGTGTGCTTACAATCAAAATGAGGGGGACAATGGAGAATCCCCACTAAATACATTCTTCTTTTACTGACAGGTCAGGGGAAGACAGGGTGGGGGAAGAAGCTGATAGGATTATACAATTCAGTTGTGAGTGTTGATTGTTAACAGGGTTAACTGTGATTATAAAAACTATAACTGTAGAGACTGTAAGCATGAAAGAGTGGACTAAAGGGGAGGCACTGCTAGACTGGAGTACAGTGGCCAAACCTAAAATCCCTTAACATTTTTGCTATGCTGATACCTCATGAGGAGCATCTCTCAGTTAAATTTTATGAGAGGCCAGAAAGAGTGAAAACGAGATGACTTTTGGAGAACCTGAACAGGTCAGCTGGACACCCGCAGCAGACCTGAGTGGCTAGTACCTGAGTAACCTCACCCTGGACTCTTTGCCCTACTGAAGTACTAATTGTTAATGACTGTTTTGGACTGGTAAAATGATTGGGAGGGGGAAGTTAATCCTTCAAGTATGAAAGGGCCACTGGCTAGAAGAGCCAAAGGGTAGCCTGTGGTGCAGTGAATTACTTAATATGGCCCTTCTAGCCATAGTCTTTGTAATCTCACCAAATGACTGGGTGAGATTATGCAAATGAGGTACACTCATTGTGAAAGGCAAGGAGAAGAAACAGCCTTCCAGGGTAATTAATCTGAAATGTGTCACTAAATTCTACTCTCCACCCTGACCTCAACCTTCAAAATAACTCAGACTCCCAAATTACTTCATATTTCTACTTCTTTGAGTTCCCAATAAAAACTCTCATATTTAGCCTCTATATTAGATGTCAGAACGAAAGCAACTTTACCGTCACAGTCTGTGCATTGCTATGAAGTTAAAGAAAATAAAAATTATTCACATAAATCTGAAGATTTCTACAAGATTTCTCAGGTCTCTTTTTTTTTAATTTGCACATACAGTTTTCGTTTTTTAGTATGTTAATACGGTGAATTACATTGGTTGACTTTCAAATGGTAAACCAACCCCGCATTTCCGGGATAAATCCTACTTAGTTATGACATATTATCCTTTTTATATATTGTTGAATTAGATTTGCTAAAATTTCATCAGAAATTTTACATACATCATAAGGGATATTTGTCTATAGGTATCTTTTCTTGTAATGTCTTTGTCTCACTTTGGCATCAAGGTAATGCTGGCCTTGTAGAACGAGTTTGGAAAATTCTCTCTTCAATTTTCTAGAAGAGTCTGTGTTGAATTGGTATTATTCTTCCTTAAATGTTTGAAAGAAATCATCAATGAAGTTATCTGGGTCTGAAGCTTCCTCTGTAGGAAGGTTTTAATAAGACTATATCTTCATTAGTGAGCTCTCGTAGTTGGTGACTTTCAAGGAAATTGTAGATTTAATCTGTCAGATTTATTGTTCACAATTTTATTCCTTTATTGTTCATAATATTCCCTTAATATCTTTTTATTAGCTGTAGAATCTGTAGCTTTGTCACTTCTCTTATTCCTAATATTGAATATTTGTGTCTCCTTTGTTTTTATTGTCTGGCTAGAGGGAGAAAATCACTGCAAACTATACATCTGATAAAGGTCTTGTATCCAGAATATAACTCTCAAAACTCAAAAATAAGAAAACAAACAACCCAATTTTAAAAATGGGCAAAAGACTTGAGCAGAAACTTCACCAAAAAAGATATACAAATAACAAATAAGCACAAGAAAAATGTTTAGTATCATCAGTCATTAGGGAAATGCAAATTAAAACTACACTGAGATACCACTACATACTATTTAAAATGTTAAAATTAAATAAAATGACATCACCAACTGTTGCTCACGATGTGGAAAAACTAGAACACTCATATATTCCAGGTGGGAATGTAAAATGCCATAGTCACTTTGGAAAAGAGTTTGGCAGTTTCTTAAAATGTTAAACATATACCTACAATAAGATACGTACATCTACAATAAAATACAGTCATTCCAATCCTAGTTATTTATCCAAGAGCAATTAAGGAGTATGTCCATATGAAGGAATATGTACATGAATGTTCATAGCAGCTTTATTTGTAATTTGTAATAGCATAAAACTGGAAAAATCACCCTGCAATAAAATTGCCAAAACTTCAGAACTAAAAGGAAATAATTCCATCTCAAAAGGTTAAACACAGAATTACCATATGATCCAGCAATTCTACTCCTACATAGATACCCAAAAGACTTGAAAGCAGGGACTCAAACATCGATATCAAGGTTCGCTGCAGCATTATTCACAACAGCTAACAGGTGGAAACAGCCCAAGTGTCCATCAACAGATGAATGGATAAACAAAATGTGGCATATAAATAAAATGGATTGTTACTTAGCCATAAAGAAAAATGAAGTTCTGATATATGCTATGACATGGATGAACCTTGAAAACATTATGCTAAATAAAATAAGTCAGACACAAACGAACAAATATTGTATGATCCCATCTACATGAACTATCTAGAACAGACAGAAAGAGACCAAAATGTATTAGTGGTTACCAGGGGCAAAGGAGGAATTACTGCTTAAAGGGTACAGAGTTTCTGTTTGGGATGATGCAAAATTTATAGAAATGGATAATGGCAATGGTTGTACAGCAAGGTAAATGTAATTAATGTCACCAAATTGTACACTTAAAAATGGTTAAAATGAGAAATATTTTGTTACATATATTTTACAACAATAAATTTAAAAAATTGAAAAGGGAAATAATTCCAGAAATGACATTAACTGATATATTTTTAAAAACTGAGACACATCACAGAATTGAAAAAATTTACTTACGTACTTGAATTCACCAACTACATAAAGAAATAGAACTCTTAACCCTGTAATCACAGATAATGGGTAATCACTGTCTTCTGAAAACAAAAGCAGGAAACTGGAAATACTTCTTTAGAACCAATTTTGTAAATTACAGATGATGTGAAAAGTCAGATGCTACTATCCACAATAACAGTAGACAAAATCTACTTAGTGATTAAAACCATCTCATAACCCTGAATTTTCATATTTGTTATACATGTTCAATTAAACTGTAGTTTTACTTATTAATCTAAAAACAGTAACATATGGATGAAACATAGGGACTTAAATAGTCTACTTAGCTTTTCTAAATTAATTTGACCTACTTGTTTTACTCCAGTTTCTCACTAGGGGTTCTAAAAAACCTAGACCAGAAATACTAATTAGAAATACCATTCCCATCACCGTCACACTACTACTTCAGCACCAACACCACTACCTCCACAGAGAGAAAAGGAGACCGTGAAAAGAAAATTAATATATAGATTAAAGATGTCTACAAGCATAATCAGAATCCCAAAAGACCTTTTCCTACAATGAAACAAAATACACCACACAAATGCTTAGAATTTACAGCAATCAACACTTTGCTTTTACTGGGATGTTTCCAATAAATATTATGTAGATTTTTGTGAAAGAGTTGGGGTGAAAACAAGACAAAGGAAAGTAAAACAAGGAAGCACAACCTTCACCATTTCTAGGTCCACAACACACAGCCTAAAAAGGAAACAGAGGTCCTCCTATATCCCACAGGCCTATCCAGACAGCACTTAAAAATGGTAGAAGAAGAAATCAACAAATCAATACCATTTACAATAGCTCTCAAGAAGATAAAATACTTAGGAATAAATCTAACCAGACACGTAAAAGACCTATACGATGAAAACCACAAGACACTACTGCAAGAAACCAAAAGAGACCTGCATAAGTGGAAAAACATACCTTGCTCATGGATAGGAAGACTCAACATTGTGAAAACGTCAATTCTACCCAAAGCGTTCTACAGATACAACACAATCCCGATCCAAATTCCACCGGCATTTTTTTAATGAGATGGAGAAACAAATCACCAACTCATATGGAAAAGGAAGAGGCCCCGAATAAGTAAAGCATTACTCCAGAAGAAGAACAAAATGGGAGGTCTAACACTACCTGATGTTAGAAACTTTATACCACCACGGAAGTCAAAACAGCCTGGTACTGGTACAACAACAGAGACATAGAACAATGGAACATAATTGAGAATCCAGACATAAATTCATCCACCTACGAGCAGCTGGTATTTGACAAAGACCCGAAGTCCACTAACTGGAGAAAAGACAGTCTCTTTAACATACGGTACTAGCGTAACTGGATATCAATCTGCAAAAAACTGAAACAAGACCCATACCTCACAACATGCACAAAAACTAACTCAAAATGGATCAAAGACTTAAATATAAAATCGAAAACAATAAGGATCATGGAAGAAAAAACAGGGACAACGTTAGGAGCCCTAATACATGGCATGAACACAATATGAACCATAAGTAACAATGCACAAACCCCAACAGATAAGCTAGATAACTGGGACCTCCTAAAAGTAAAACACTTATGCTCATCAAAAGACTTCGCCAAAAGAGTCAAAAGACAACCTACAGACTGGGAAAAATTTTTGGCTATGACAAATCCAATCAGTGTCTGATCTCTAAAATCTACAAGATACTGCAAAACCTCAACAACAAAAACACAAATAACCCAAGTGGAAAATGGGCAAAAGAAGGCACTTTGCCAAAGAAGACATTCAGGTGGCTAACAGACACATGAAGAAATGCTCACGATCATTAGCCATTAGACAAATGCACATCAAAACTACAATGAGATAACATCTCACTCCAACAAGGCTAGCATTAATCCAAAAGACACAAAATAATCAATGTTGGAGAGGTTGTGGAGAGACTGGAACACTTAGACACTGTTGGTGGGAATGTAAAACGGTACAACCACTTTGGAAATCAATTTGGCGCTTCCTTAAAAAGCTAGAAATAGAAGTACTATACAATCCAGCTATCCTGCTCCTTGGAATACATCCTAGAGAAATAAGAGCCATCACACGAATAGATATATGCACACCCATGTTCACTGCAGCACTGTTCATGACAGCAAAAAGATGGAAACAACCTAGGTGCCCATCAACGGACGAATGGATAAACAAATCATGGTATATCACACATTGGAACACTACACAACGATAAAGAACAACGATGAATCCATGAAACATCTTATAACATGGAGGAATCTGGAGGGCATGATGCTGTGTGAATTTAGTCAGTCACAGAAGGACAAATATTGTATAAGACCACTATTATAAGAACTCAAGAAAAGGTTTAAACACAGAAGAAAACATTCTTTGATGGTTACGAGGATAGGGAGGGAGGGAGAGGGTTATTCACTAACCAGATAGTAGACAAGACGTATCCTAGGTGAAGGGAAGGACAGCACACACTACAGAGGAAGTCAGCACAACCGGACTAAACCAAAGCTAAGAAAGTTTCCTGAATACACTCGAATACTTCGAGGGACAGAGTAGCAGGGGTAAGGGTCTGGGGACCATGCTTTCAGGGGACATCTAGGTCAACTGGCATAACAAAGTTTATTAAGAAAATGTTCTGTATCCTACTCTGCTGAGTGGCATGTGGGGTCTTAAAAGCTAGCGAGCAGCCATCTAAGATGCATCAACTGGTCCCAACCACCTGGAGTAAAGGAGAATGAAGAACACCAAAAACACAAGGAAAGTATTAGGCCAAGAAACAGAAACAGCCACATAAACCAGAGACTGCATCATCCTGAGACCAGAAGAACTAGATGGTGCCCAGCTACCACCAATGACCACCCTGACAGGGAACACAACAGGGAGTCCCTGATGGAGCAGGAGAAAGGTGGGGTGCAGAACTCAAATTCCAGTAGAAAGACCAGACTTAATGGTCCGAATGAGACTGCAGGAACCCCAGAAAGCACAGCCCCCGGACTCTCTGTCAACCCAGAACTAAAACAATTCTGAGGCCAACTCTTCAGACAATGACTAGACTGGACTATGGGACATAAAAGGATACTCGTGAAGAGTGTGCTTCTTAGCTCAAGTAGATACATGAGACTACATGAGCAGCTTCTGCCCAGAGGTGAGATGAGGAAGCAGAGAGGGTCAGGAGCTGGTTGAACGGACACGAGAAATCAGGGGTGGAAGGGAAGAGTGTGCTGTCACAGCACAGCGAGAGCAATTAGGGTCACATAACAATGTATGTATGAATTTCTGTATGAGAGACTAACTTGAATTGTAAACTTTCACTTATAGTACAATAATTTAAAAAAAAAAGAAACTGAAAAATGGTAGAAACTCACAACTCCAAAAGCCACCAGGAACAGTTCTAATTTGGAAAATGATTCCACTATTAAACTACAGGCAGTCCCCGGATTACAAATTCCAATTTACGTACAACCCGTAGTTACAAACCAATGCCCATAAAACCTATCATATTAAAAATGTGAGGTACATACAATGGTTCATAATAACAAACAGGCACTACTTTTATTATTAGTGTATTATTATGTTAAAGATGTTTTAGTGTATCTGCAAGCGTTTGTTTAATGATATTTATGCATAAAAAGGTACAATACATACTATATACTAAGACAAACATTTGACTAAATGACATTAGATGCGAACTGTACCTAAGTGTTCTGACTTACGTACAAATTTGACCTAAAGACAGAATTAGGAATGGAACTTACTTGTAATCCAGGGTGTCTGTACGTCATTCAATTCAAAAGTGAAAAAAATCTATTCAGATTTTCTGAACTTGTTGCTCATTTTTCCAACTACAGGCAGTATCCGGGTTACAAATATCAGATTTGAAGACAACTAGTACTTGCCCTTTAACAGTATGTAAATCTGCCGTCATTTTGAAATGACTGAACCAACCCTTACAACAAATTCTTCATCACAATCACCTTCAAAACTTGCTGGTACGTGCAGCTTTTAAAACCCCATTGCCGTTGAGTTGATTCTGACTCATAGCAATCCTAAAGGACAGAGTAGAACTGCCCCATAGGGTTTCCAAGGAGCAGCTGGTGGATTTAAACTGCGGACCTTTTGGTTAGCAGCCGAGCTCTTAACCACTAAGCCACCAGAACTCCTTCTTGAAATAACCAAAAAAAAAAAACCAAACTCGCGGCTGCTGAGTCGGTTCTGACTCATAGCGACCCTACAGGGCAGAGCAGAACTGCCCCATAGGGTTTCCAAAGAGTGGGTGGTGGATTCGAACTGCCAACCTTTTGGTTAGCAGCCTAATGCTTAACCACCGCACCACCAGAGCTCCTCTTACACTAAAGTAAGGCTAAATAAGAACTGTATGCACCTGTTTCCACTTAACTATAAATCTGACTTAAAGACACAGTTAGGAACTGATCTCCTTCGTAACCTGGGGACTGCCTGTACTATCAAAAGTAGAAAAATGCTATTCTGATGGTTATTTTTGTTGATTCTGCAAAATTACAAATCTTAAACCTGAAGGCAAGTAAAAATCAAAAGGGAAACGTATTTCTACAAATGTATTGTTAAAAATCCCTCTGTACTGCAAATATCCTAATTCATTTACTTACCATATCAAGAATGAAATGTATTTTTTCTTAAGTGGAAATTAGCTGTAGTCTTTTACAAAGATAAAAACACATTGCTGTATTAAGGTAACAGAGATCTCATAAGAAAATTACACAAGTATAAAAATAAATAATACACTTTACAATACAAATTAGCTTATTCTGCTTTGTCCTTTTTAAAAGGAATGTATAAAATTAGTTATTTTCATTTTCTTATTTTAATGACCAAAGAATTCCTTTCTGAACAGCCTAATCAAGAATATATTTTGGAACTGCACAGCAATTGTGTAACAATAGAACTCGTAAATATATTTAATTACACTAGATTTGCAATGCCTTGATTCAAAGCATAGGTACTTCAACCTCAAATAAGATCCATGTGCTTCAGGTATATATACAAAATTAATTGCATGTGATAACAACAACAACAACAAAAATCCCATTGCTGTCGACTTGATACTGGCTCATAGTGACCCTACAGGACAGAGTAGAACTGCAACATAGGGTTTCCAAGGCTGCAATATTTACAGAAGCAGACTGTCACATCTTTCTCTCACAGAGTGGCTAGTGGGTTGGAATCCAGAGATTTTCGGTTAGCAGCCGAGTGCCACTGTGCCACCAGGGCTCCTCCTGATATAAATTCAATTTCCATCTTTCCAATCTCACTGACTGCACCTCTTGAAACATGTACACACTGGTCAATTTCTCATTAGGAACCACAAATTGGCATTCAGTCTCCTACGTGATAAACTATGTTTCACCTCTCAACCTTCAGGGAAGAAAATGAACATTTAATCACCATAGGTAGATTCCCTATCCACAACACTCTAATCCCAAAGAGCTGTATTTGCGATTGCCATGCCTGAGAGTATTATACAATCCTAAGAAACATCACAGTTTACCTTTTCAGATAGAGGGCATACATGTTTTCAAATCCAAAGTGCACTAAGAATCTAACCTTTAAAGAATGTGGGATTTTATCTTAAAAAATATATATACATGTATGTATTTATTTATACGTGTATGTGTGTGCGTGGATGTATCGGTATACATGTACATATTTCTGCCCACTGGAAAAGGAAGTTTAAAATAATGACTAAGTCAGTAATAATGACATGTCTAAAATGGTACCCAGTATATGGTTTCTAAAGGAATTAAGACTACTCGATTATCACTAAAGAACCAAAACCCCTTGAAAAAATGGCTGATTCCAGGTCTCAGGCAAGAAATACATAAGATGAGCATGGAAGAACTTGTTATATCAAACAGAAAAGAAGCTATAAAAGATTAACACAGTCATATCAAACCTAACCCATCACCATCAAGTCAATTTCAACTCATAACGACCCTACAGGACAGAGCAGAACTGCCCCATAGGGTTTCTAAGGCTGTAAATCTTTATGGAAGCAAACTGCCACATTTTTCTCCCGCGGAATGGGCTAGTGGGTTTGGACCACCAACCTTTCAATTAGCAGCTGAGTGCTTAACCACTACGCCACCCAGGCTCCTTGTCATATCAAAAGAAGTGAGGAAACCACTAGAAGGGGCTCCCACTGGCCAAACTTGAGACAATTTGATCATTAATAAGGATAAAAAGTACACTGGACTGAAACACACCAAATATGTTTAAATACATGAATTCATGAAGACATTTTTAAAAAAGCAAAAATTTCACAGTCACCTTGGAGAATATTAGAGAACTAATTTATTATTTTGAAAACTGGTGAATAAAGGGAAAACCCCAAACCCAAATCCACTGCCATCGAGTCGATTCCAACTCGTAGTGACCCTACAGGACAAAGCAGAACTGTCCCACAGGGTTTCCAAGGAGCAGCTGGTGGATTCAAACTGCCGACCTTTTGGTTAGCAGCCTGAGCTCTTAACCACTGTGCCATCAGGGCTCCAAATAAAGGTAAAGAATTAAGCATTTATCCCACCTTTCCTATACAATCTGAATCTTCCCTATGCAATCTGATCCATATAGTTGATGAAGGGAAGTTTCACTTTATGGAAGGAGGAATAATTAAAATATCACCATTTTGTAAACCTCAAAGAATTAATGGATCTAGGCCTAGGCTGTCATTGTCGCTGCTAGTAAAAATACAAAGAGAGAAATAATCTGATATTATATATATACCCTCCTGATAGGAATATAAATAACACTACATATAAAGTATTCTTGGGGAAAAAAAATATATATAACATTTAATCTGAATTTGATTAAGCCTCTCAATCTAATTACAAATTTGTAGGAAATATAGAGGAAAGAGACCATGTTAAAGTGTACCACAGAGGTGCAATCAGCAAAATCAAGACTGTGGGAGACAGAAGACAAACAAGTCAGTTTCTTCCATCAAACAGCAGTAACAGTAAGAACAATAATAATAATAGTAAAATTGTTTAAAGGAAAAGAAAGAGACAATGCAAGAAAAAAAAGAGGGAGGGGAAACCTATAGAGTACTGCTGACCAATACAACTTTCTGTGATGATAGAAATGGTGTATGTCTGTGCTGTCCAATAGGGTAGCCACTAGCCATAAGTGGCTATTGAGCACTTGGTATGTGGTGTGACTGAGGACCAGAATATTTAATTTTACTCAATTTAAACTTAAATAGCTAACGAAAAGACAAACAACCCAATCAAAAAATGGGCAAAGGACTTGAAGAGACATTTCACCAAAGAGGATATTCAAATTAACAAGCAAATGAAAAGATGATCAATGTCATTAGTCATTAGAGAGATGCAAATAAAAACTACCGTGAGATACCACCTCACCCCTATTAGAATGGCAATGATCAAAAAAATGGAAGACAACAGGTGTTGGCAAGGTTGTGGAGAATCTGGAATCCTCATTCAATGCTGGTGCAAATGGAAAAAGGTGCAGTTACTGTGGAAAAGTTTGGTGGTTCCTCAAAAAGTTGAACACAGAGCTACCATATGACCCAGCAATCCGAATCCTAGATATATACCCAAAAGAAGTGAAGGTGGAATGCAAACAGAAACCTGTATACCAATGTTCACTGTAGCACTTTTCACAATAGCCAAAAGGTGGAAACAACCTGTCCATCAACAGATGGACGGATAAACTAAACGTGGTATGTACACAATGGAATACTACTCAGCCATAAAGAGGAATGAAGCCCTGATGCATGCCACTACATGGATGAACCTTGAAAACATCATGCTGAATGAAATGAGTCAATCGCAAAAGAACGAATAATGTATGATTTCACTTATATGAAATAAGCAAACACATAGAGACCAAATATTAGTGGTTACAGATAGGGCAGGTTTTGCTTAGGGGGTATTCATTTTATGTTAATGGTGGTGGTATGACTGGAAAAGGGACAGCGAGAATGGTTGTATAACTAGAAGAATGTAATCAATGTCACTGAATTATACATGTAGAAATTGTTGAGATGGCAAATGTTTTGTTAAATATATTTTCACCACAATAAAGATATAGCTATATGTGGCTAGTGGCTATTGTACTGGATGGTGCAGCTATCAATCAATGGAGAATTAAAAGATCTATCACTCAATCAATGCACTGTATGCTGGATCTTATTTAAGTCTCCATTCAAAATAATAAGCCTTAAAAAAAAAAAGTATAAAACAATTAGGGAAATGTAAACCCTGACTAGATATTTAATGATATTTAAAAAAGTATGGTTCAATGAACAATCTGAAAAGAAAATTAAGAAAACGATTCCATTATAATAGTATTAAAATAATAAAATGCCCAAGAATAAATTTAACCAGGGAGGTGAAATATTTGTACACTGAAAAATATAAAACATTGCTGAAAGAAATAAACAGAAAGATATCCTGTGCTGTTAAATTTTAGAAGACAATATTGTTAAGATGTCAATACTATCCAAAGCAATCTACAGATTCAATGCAATCCCTATCAAAACTCCAGCAGCCTTCTTTGCAGAAACGGAAAAGTCAATCCTCAAATTTATATGGAACTGGAGGAACCCCAGAAAGCATCGCCCCTGGATTCTCTATCAGCCCAGAACTAAAATAATTTCTGAAGCCAACTCTTCAGACAGGGATTGGACTGGACTGTGGGACATAAAGTGATACTCATGAGGAGTGTGCCTCTTAGCTCAAGTTGATACAAGAGACTAAACGGGCAGCTTCTGTCCAAAGGTGAGATGGGAAGGCAGAGAGGGTTCGGAGCTGGTTGAATGGACACGGGGAATCAGGGGTGGAAAGGAGGAGTGTGCTATCACAGTACGGGGAGAGCAATTAGTCACATAACAATGAATGTATAAATTTTTGTATGGGAAAAAATAAAAAGTTAAAAAAAATTATATGGAATTGCAACAGACCCTGAATAGCTAAAATTTTTTTTTATTGTGCTTCAAATTGAAGTTTATAGCTCAAGTTAGCTTCTCATACAAAATTTTATACACACACTGCCATGTGATCCTAGTTGCACTCCCTATACTGTGACAGCACACTCCTCCTTTCCACCCTGGATCTCCTGTGTCCATTCAACCAGCTCCTGTCCCTTTCTGCCCTCTCATCTTGCCTCCGGACAGGAACTGCCCATTTAGACTCATATATCTACTCAAGCTAAGAAGCACACTCTTCACGAGTACCATTAGCGAAAACAATCTTGAAAACAAAAGAATAAAGTAGGAGGGCTCACACTTCATTTCAAAATGTATTATAAAGTGTGCCACCAAATACACTACAAAAGGGGCATGGTGGGCTAATCCCACCTTTATCGCTAACTGCATGGTAAAAATCACCATGAATCCAATTCCCACCTGGAAGTGGATCTAGGCTTCACCTTCCCACATTTCCATTCCTCATCACCAGCCACTTCCATGGGACTTCCTCTCTGACCCTAACCACCCAAAGTCAGGTCAGACTTCATCCCAGGCTACCCTGAGCCACACAAGGCCAAGTCATCAAGTACCAGTGTTACGTCAGGAGTCTACTTTAGCCAGCCCCCTTCTCTTTCTCTCTATCCACCTGGGGATAGGTCACAAGCTAGAAAGACTCTATCCTTCTTCACTGACTGCCCGTGCAGCCTTTCCCTGACCATGAGCCACCCAGAACTGGGTTTCTGAAGTTAGTACTTTGTTCTTCTAATCAACTAACAAATAGACTCCAGGCCCTGCTGGCTTTCACTGACCCTGGTGGGTTCGTTAATTCTTTGTAATGGCTCACAAAATTCATGGAGACTACTACCTATACTTACAGTTACCCATTTATTATAACCAGAAAGGATATATGTGAACAGACACATTAGGCAAGGTCTGGGAGAGGTCCCAGCACAAGGCTTCCACTGTCCCCAGGAACATGCCACCCTCTCCCATGCAAGAATGTTCTCACCAACCCAGGAAGCCCCCTAAAAAGAAAGATCTATGGTCCACAGTCCCTCAGTCATTGGGGTCTCAATGTATACGTATGACTGACTGCATCATGCTCTCCCTCCCTTCCTGAGACCTGTTGCCAGGGTGGGGCCTGTATAGCCCCTACTTACTTGTACATGTTTAAGTACTGCCTCCTTGTTTTAGAAAAACAAGGACACCTGGATTGCTGGAGAAAACCCAAAGGTTATCTTCTAGAAACCAAAGACACAAAGCTACACTAATCAAAACAGTAAGGTACTGGTATAAGCCTAGACATATAGAACAATGGAATAAAACTGACAGTCAAAAAAAAAAGCAAAAAAAAAACCACTCATACATTTATGGCCAACTGATTTTCAACAAGGGTGTCAAGTTCACTCAGTGGGGGAAAGAACAGTCTTTTCAACAAATGATGCTGGGACAACTGAATCTCCGTGCGTAAAAGAATGAAGTTGCTACTCTAAATGATTTTTAGGGTCATCTTTTCCATTTTGAGAGAAGGGATTTTTGTTCCTTTCATTCAATGATATATACCTACTGCTGGAAAACTTCTACTCTCTGAACATAACTTCTTAGGCTTCTTTCTACTTTTCTCATTTTTGTTCTTCCAATAAACACCTAAGGTAGCCCTGCCTGAAGAAAATTAGAAGAACACTGTCTTGGTCATCTACTGCTGCTCTAACAGAAATACCACAAGTGGATGGTTTTAACAAAGAGAAATTAATTTTCTCACAGTCTAGTAGGCTATAAGTCCAAATTCAGGGTGTCAGCTCCAGGGGAAGGCTTTCTCTCTCTGTCAGCCTTCTCATCAATCTTCACTTGGTCTGGGAGCATCTCAGCACAGGAACCTCAGGTCCAAAGGACGCCCTCTGCTCCTGGTACTGCTTTCTTGGTGGTATGAGGTCCCCAACTCTCTGCTTGCTTCCCTTTCCTTTTATGGCTTGTAAGATAAAAGGTGGTGCAGGGCACACCCCAGGGAAACTCTCTTCACACTGGATCAGGGATGTGATCTGGGTAACAGTGGTATTACAATCCTACGCTAATCCTCTTTAATATAAAATTACAATCACAAAATGGAGGACAACCACACAAACGGAATCATGGCCTAACCAAGTTGACACATATTTTTGGGGGACACAATTCCATCCATGACAAACATAGAGAGGAACTTCCCTTACTTTAAACTCTGTCAACTTTAAGCTTTAAAAATTGTTCCAGCTTTCTAATACCTGTCCAGGAAATTCCATCTGAAATTGACAGATTCATTTATCTGGTATGCTATCTTTTCCTCTACAGTGTAGAGTCTACACCAATAATTCCCAAAGCTTTTATGTTAATGACTTAATGTTTTGTAATTATCCCTTCTCCACTTCAAGGCTTTCCCTCAAAGTTACTAATTTAAAAAGAAAGCGCTGTGTCGTAATTGACACAGTGACTTTATATGTTAGCGATTTTTAAAAGTGAGGGAAAATTTTAAACACTTAAGATATTTTAGGTACTTTGTAACTTCATAAAGAAAGGGTTAATTCTTTAATTCTTTCAGCTTCCTACATGTATACCCCTCAAAGTTTTATTTATTTTTATAATACAATTTTACTACCTATTTATATCTTCGCCTAATGTAGGAACGAGTACTAAATTATGTCTAATTCTCTTTCTGTGACAGAAAAGTATTTCTTCAACTCCAAGAGTAATGTTATTTACTATGAAGAAGTGTATGTTTCCTATCGATTAATGAACTAGATTGAGGTTGGTGGCTTATTTAAAAATACAATAGTCTATATTTGAAAGTGATACTTGTTTTCTCTAAGTTTTCAAATGAATATGCAATTCTGTTCCAATGTAAAGGCACATCCTTAAGAAACAACCCCATTTCGTAGCTGTCTTAGTCATCTAGTGCTGCCATAACAGAAATACCACAAATGGATGGTTTTAATGAAGAGAAGTTTATTTCCTTACAGTAAAGTAGGCTAAAAGTCCAAATTCAAGGTGTCAGCTCCAGGGGAAGGCTTTCTCTCTCTCGGCCTCCTCATCAGCGTTCCCCCAGACTAGGAGCTTCTCGGCACAGGGACCCCGGTCCAAAGGACACGCTCTGCTCCCAGCACTGCTTTCTTGATGGTATGAGTTCCCCTGTCTCACTGCTTACTTCTGTCTTTTATATCTCAAGAGACTGCCTCAGGACACAATCCAGTCTTGTAGATCAGGTCTTGCCTTACTAACACAACTGCCACCCATCCTCCCTCATTAACATCATAGAGGCAGGTTTACAACATACAGGAAAATCACACAGTACCAGGAATCATGGCCTAGCCAAATTGATACACACATTTTTGGGGGGACATAATTCAAACCATGACAATAGCTTTCATATCACTTAGCATTTTCATCCTTTCACTTACTCTCCATCCTTTCGCTGGAGAAGGATGCCATGCTTGGTAAAGTAGAGGGTCAGCAAAAAAGAGGGAGACACTCAATGCAATGAATTTACACAGTGGCTGCAACAATGGGCTCGAACACATTAATGACTGTGAGGATGGCACAGGACCAGACTACATTTTGTTCTGTTATACATAAGGTCGCCATCAGTCAGAGCCAACTCAATGGCAACTAACAACAACAACAAAGGAAGTCAACAAAGAATAAGATATGTTATTCTTTAATAGATGACAATTATTTTGTTGTCTTGGCCCTTGTTTCAACTTCTGATGCTTAGCCATCTGTATTTCTTTATAGCTTTCAAAACAAGGATAAAGACAGAGAAGGAGAAAAACACAGAAAATTCAAATTCACAAAAAAGACCAAACTTACTAGTCTGACACAGAGTGGAGGAACCCCCAAGACTATGTCTCAGACACCCTTCTAATTCAGAATTAAATCCACTCCCAAAGTTCACCCTTCAGCCAAAGATTAGACAGGCCTATAAAACAAACAATAACACACGTGAGGAATGTGCTTCTTAAATCAATGAAGTATACAAGACTAAATGGGAAACACCTGCCCAAAAGCAAAGACGGGAAGTCAGGAAGAGACAGGAAAACTGGACAAATGGAAACGGGGAACACAGGGTGGAAAGGGGGAGAGTGCTGACATACTGCAGGGATTCCAACCAATATCACAAAACAAGCTGTGTACAAATTGTGTACAATAAATGGGTAAGAGCCCATACTGACAAAACAATACTAACAGAAAATATGGAACTTAGAAAAGCTACTCTCCTGACACTGCCCAGCTGAAAACGCAGCAAATTAGATATAGCTCTCTCTATAATAAATATCAAATGGTTTTATTTCTAGATGAGAAAAGTCATAAATATTTTTTATATATAATGATGCAGGATAACAAAATGGAAAAGTAGGGGGAGGGAAGATACAAATTATAAATAACATAAGAATTATGAACGCACAGATTTGATAGTAATCTTATACATGTAAAAACTACTTCATGAATTTTAGAAATGCAATTTAGTCTTCTATGCTCCAGAACGAGAAAACAAGCGCTTATCTGTTAAAACAACAAAGATCCGGGGGACAGAGGTGAGATGGAAGATGCCTGAAGTGGACCTTGTCCATGCAAGCGTATAATCAGAATGAATAATTTACAGGCATACTTTCATCTTCAATGCCACTAAGAGCTGAATTCTAAGGAGCTTATTAGGGAGACTGTAACACATCTGCTAAGCAAGTGGAGTAAGCAGAGGGAACCTAAGCAAAATTGAGCCAACAAAACCTGTTCACAAAATTCGAGGGGTGGGGAAGATTAAAGAATAAAGGGAAAAAAAACAGAGACTAGTATAGAGGTGGTCAGTGACTTATGTCCTTAACTGTATCTATTCATTCAATTTCTGAAAGTCAGATAGCTGCATGAAGCTAACTGTATCAGATAGATGTATTAAGCTAACATTAACTATGCATACTTCTCATCAAAATGAACGCATTATAAGATAACATGAGAAGCAAAATGTGAAAGGAAAACAATCAAACCACCAGAAGGTCTTTCTGTTTTAATTGAAATAAACTAAAAAATATATTCCACTGAGTATACATGTATAAAAAAACTCTCCAACAATTCACAAATAATCTTTCTAATCTATACTTAGCTCACGTCTCTTTGTAAAGAGGCATACCAAGTAGGAAAAAAACACAAAAAGTGGTCAAGTGTCTTGTGAAACATAAATACTCAGTTTTGTAATAGCTTACAAAACAGCAATCAAAAGGAACTCCATGCTTGGCATCAAAACAACACAAAGCTACAGAAATCTGAAACCAGGATCTTCTATCATCTGCTTTTCTACACATTTTTAAAAAAATGTTACATGTGTCATCTCAGACTATGCTCTATGAAATTACAGTATGAATAGTGTAAAAAACAACAACTTACATGGTTAGTCATCTAGCCAGCAGGTAAACATTCTGTGTCTAAAGGTGACAGATTAGAAGAATTAAAAAACAAAACCCCATAACAAAAAAAAAAAATGAAGAAGCAAGCTGGTTAATTTATGCCTTTTTTCATAAAAGTACAGTAGTACTTTAGCTTCAAGGAAGTTGAAGAGAAAGTATTCATTTTTATTTCTACTCATTGATGTATTCAGTAAATATTTCAGAGGGAGAGACAATTAATCAATCAATAAAAAAACAAGCTACCAAAAAGTGACAAATGCTATATAAAGAGAAATAGAATAAGGCAATGGAATACAAAGTGACTTAGTGGCTACTAACACTAGGTATTCAGAAGGCCTTCTGAAGAACACAGCCATGCAGTGATTTAAAGATTCTCAGGAGAGAGAAAGAGCAAAGGCCCTAATGTTAGAGCAAATCTGGCCTGATTTAGTTACCAAAAGAAAGGCAGTGTGCCTGGAGCTTGGCGAACAAGGATAGAAAAGGTAGAAGGTGAGGTCCTGAACATAGACAGGGCCAAAGTAATTAAAGTCTTATAGGTCACAGTAGTTAAGTTTTTACATTATGCCCTTGGGTTATAAGAAGCAGTTTTATGAAACTCACTGCTTGCTTTTTGTAAAACTGTTGTTGGGATACCATTCTCCATATCAAACAAAATAACACTCATGAGGGACCAAAGGAAGAATTTCTCTCAGATCTCATGTTTAGTAAACACTGACCTTTTTCTGAGGAACTGATATTAATTTACTTTATGTGAATTTTGAAATTAATCAGGCTCTGTACTACAGAAAATTCAGAGTTGAATTTACAGTTAGCTTCTGGTTAATTGTACAAAACCTTATGGTGTTTTTTTTTTTTTTTAATAAATTTTTTATTTTAGAATAGTTTTAGATTAACAGAAAAGTTGCAAAGATAGTAGAGAGTTCCTACAGACTCGCCACCCAGATTCTCCTATTATTAATATCCTGCCTTAGTATGGTATATTTGTCACAATTAATAAACCAATATTGATGCACTATTATTAACTAAGTCCACAATTTACTCAGATTTCTCAGTTTTTTTCCTAATGTTCTTCTTCTGTTCCAGGATCCTTATGGTATCTACATTATGTATTAAATTTATCTCACTATTCTATGTTCATATTCCTCTTTTCTAAATTCTGTAACTATTGTTATCTAATATATCTAATATTACAAACTTTCCTCAATACTTTTGGGAACTACGTGGGTTAATAAAAAAAAATCAGTATAGGGAGATTTACTGCTTTACCGGTTTCTCCTAACAAGGTAAACAGTAGTTATTCAAATTAAGAAATGCTTCCTAAATCTTTTGGAAATACAGAGACTCAAGGAAATGTCCAATTTAAAATTTTATTCAAGGATACTATTTAGAGAAAAATGCAAAGTCAATATTTTTTTAAAAAAGTCTTTTTATGTTTCAATACTGTTTTACCCCCTGACATTCCCTTTTGTTGTCATATAGGGCATTAATAATCCTGATTATCATTACTGAGTCATGGAACCTTAGGCAAGTCACCTCATGTCTCTTGGTCTCAGATTGCACAAATCTAAAATAAGCATTAGGCAAAATGATTTTTAACATTCCTTTCGATTAGAAACGTCTACGATTTTTACTTCCATGACCTAGGCAGACTGTCAGAGTCTCATATTTTTTCACCACAAATAAAGAGTGGAAAACATTAATGCTTCTAAATAAAAGATAACATTACAGTTTAAAAAGAAGATGGCAAATGAAGTTGGAAGCTTTACTTGAAATTCATTCAGATTAAAAACTAAAATGGATTAATTAAACCTAGTGTATAAATTATATCTAGTTTCAAAAGTATCCTGAGGAGGGAAGAGGGCAGAAAGTTTCCCCAAAAAGATATAAACATTTACCCAAGTAGATTAATTCCATAAAGTAACAGAGGGAACAAACTTTAAAAAAAAGTATGAGAGAGAAAAGGAGAAAACTAGATCAATTTATATTTTCTACCACTGAAAATTTGACATTTCTGATGTCAAATAGGTACTACCGTTAACAGTTCTCTTTTCATACCTATAGTAAATTGTCTTACCTCAGAACAATCCTAATTATTAAGGTGTGACTGATTCATTAATGGGGAAACTCTAATTTGCAGCTTAATTTAATCTCTCCCAAATACCAAGAGGTAATAGCCTCACTGATACCAAGAATTGCAAAAATATAATACAGTTCAAAGGTTTTCAGCATCATTTTCCAAAAATCCCTCAAAACTATGACACTGTTCCATAAGAGCCTGACTCTGTGTTCTCGCCCCTCCACATTAAAAAAAAAATCGATAATTCTGGTCACTTTAACACACTTAATACACTTACTCTCCACTTAGGCTGTCTCTACAAGAGATCTCTGCAGAAAAGGATAACAAAGTAAATAGTACAATGTTTAATTATTTAAGCTATTATTTAGAAAATGTATAATCTTTAACATAAAAATTTAAGTCACCTCAGTCAAATATTTCCAAACGTAAATGGTTACACAAAAATAACAGAGATTACACAGGAGAGTAGGTAATGACATATGCCAAAAGACAGTAGAAATAAATTGATAAGAAATGCCTAAGAGTAAGTATTTAAGCATTCTTACATACATTATTTCAGAATATGAGCACTTCCTAGTTATAAGACATTTTTTAAATAAAAATAAAGATCCTGTGTGCAGTGTATAACTGATTCAGAAATTCACTCTCAAAGGATAAATGAAGCAAAATAGCCATGAATCTGAATATGATTATTTAATAAAAGCAACTTTAGTGCAGATACTCCCCGATTTCTCAATACACTGAAATTATTTTGTTTTCTTTCAAAATAAGTTACTGGTGTAAAATAATAGTGCCTGTGGTCAACTTCTTATCAACAAAAACTTTCAAATATTGCACCTTTTATCTAATATATTTTTATCTAATAAACCACTTAACTTTAAAAGAATCCATTTCAAATCACCTTTCAATATAATTATAAATCCACTCCACCTTAAACAAAAGTGGAGAAATATGAAGGAGTTACTTTATTTTATTACAACCCATCTTAAGTAACATATCAGTAAAAATGTTTTTAAATTCTAATTATGAAGTTAAGTTATAACATTTAACATATTTAAAGAATACAGCTATTATTTGAATACACATTTTTAAAATAAATGTCCTCTAGATACTACACATAGGAAAAAAATAGTCCCTTGTATTAATAAGAGTCTGTGGTCAGAGTTCAAATCCACCCAGAGGTGCCTCAGAAGTAGGGCTTCGAACCAGTTCATTCCAGTTCGAACCCTTGCTGAGAATTTGCATTTCTAACAAGTTTCCAGGCAATGCTAACGCTGCTGGTTAGGGACCAATTCTAAGAACCACTAGTAGACCAGTGGTTCTCAAAATTTATTATACTTAAGAATCACCTGGGGATCTTGTTAAAATGTAGAATCTGATTCCATATAGCTGGGGCGGAAATGCATATTCTCAGCAGGGTTCGAACTGGAACAAACCTTCAGGAAGCCATGCTCAGAAGAGAGGCCTGCTGATCTACTTTTGAAAAATCAGCCATTGAAAACCCTATGAAACACCGTTCTACTCTGACACACATCGAGTTGCCATGAGTCAGAACTGACTTGATGGTAACTGGTTTCTACATTAATAAAAATAATCAAACTATCTATCAATAAACTTAAGAAATCTATAAACCTATTGGTTAATTATTATGCAAAAGAAGGATAGCACTAACCCTAATGATCTAAAATTATTTAATTAAAATTTATGGCAGGGATTCTGACTTTGGCTATATATTAGAATCATCTGGGGAGCTTGTAAAAATACCAATGCCTGGGCTCTACTCCCAGATTCTATTTTTGCTGGTCTGAGATGAGGATCAAGTAACAATATTTGTAAAATGACTCTCAGGTGCGTTTAATGTGCAGCCAGATTCCCTGGGTGGCAGAGTTAAGCTCTCCACTACAAGCCGAAAGGTTGGTGGTTCAAACCCACCCAGAGGCTCTTTGGCAGACAGACCTGGCAATTTGCTTCCAAAAGGTCACAGCTTTGAAAACCCTATGGAACAGCTCTACTCTGCACCCAGGGGGTCACCAGGAGTCAGAAATGACTCTACAGCAACTAACAATGACAATTTATGGTATACTCAAGTTTTAAGATTAAAAAAGAAAGTTGCCCTTTGACACCAAAGGTTTTATGTCTACTAAAACTTAAGGGGCAGGAATAAAGGAGAATGAAAAGAAAGACAACATTCAAGAAACTAAACTAGGTCTAGCTAACATTTTTTTTCTTTGTAACATGTTAAAAATTTAAAATCCTATCTTGGACTTCATTGATAAATCTGCACATACTACATTATTTTATAGACAACTGTTAACAAAAGCCTAGAAATACAAACTCAATCAATCTTTTAGCAAAGATAAAGGAAATGCATAAATTATCATCATTTAAATTTAGCACCACACAGAAGATAGTAAATACAGAACCACAATGCAAATAAGACACAATTACATCTCTTTAATAATTTTTTCTAATATCAATACACATAGAATAGTATCTCCTTAAACCACTTTCTAATACCTTCAATTCTCCAATGATTCAAAAGAAAAAAATTCACATTTAAGAAAATAAAAACTACATGGCCTTATAGTCTGTTTACATGACTGTAGAAAGAAAGAACAAGTGCAGAATATTTCCCACATGAAAGCAGCATGTGCTCCTGCATGACCAGCCTACAATACTCCCTCTATAATAAATTCCAAAGAAGTTCATATCTCTGGGCAAAGAGACAAAGAAAAAGTTCTTAGCTGTAAGTATTTGTCATTTTGAGCATGTTTCAAAGAATTCAATTTTAATAAGACCTTGAAGTAAAATTACTAAATTGAAAAAAAAGAATTCAGTTTTTCTCTAGTAACAGCAGGAAGAGAATGAAAAAAATTACCAGGAACATGCTTCAGCATGTAGGGGATGACTAGACATTACGATAACTTTGAACATATCTCAGACTGTCTTTGTTACAAACCAGATGGTAAAACTTAAAAAAAAAAAAAGAAAAAATTAAAGATAGGTAGTCCTACCTTAAGAATAAAATTAAAAGAACCAATATTTACACAAGTTACACAGAATAGGAAATCAGCTTAAAGTGCATATAATTTCATTTTTGTTACATTCTTAAAGTATTTTGAGAAGGTACTCTTCAGAACACATAAGGAAGGATTAACCCAATACAGAACTAAACATTTTGATAAATCTTAAGTGTCCTAGGATTAAATATTAGAGAACTATATATATTACAGACCAAAATTCAATGACATATTAAAGAACTAATTAGTATCTAAGTGTTAATACCCCGGTCAAAAAAGGAAAGGGATAAGATTCTTAGATGTTGGAAGGAAGCATATTTTGAATTCAGAATGGTTAGAGATGAAAGATGTGTATTTCTATGTCACTAGAGAGAATGATATTTTTAATTAAAAACCTAATTTGGTGTCTCATAAATACATTATCAATATATACTATATACAATATTCTTGGCTTATATTTTTCATTCATCTCTCCTGAAAAAACCTGATGTGAAATTTTAAAAGAATACCCAGCCACACATGGAACATTGACTCAAGAAACAGTTGTTGGATTAGCTCATAATTATTTACTAACATGAGAACTCCTACGACTTTAACTTATATCTCTCCAACCTATCAAAAGTTAAACCCATAAAGAATGAGCTGGTGAGCAGAAGTTGAGGTTAACAGAAAAGGCAGGATCAATAAAGACAACTGAGGAGGTAACCACTGCCATCAGGTCAGTCATTTCATGATGGCCAAACTGTGCACATGCATACATATACATGCATGTATAAACATACACACACAACCACAGTAAACATGCTCTACAGTCTAACTAGTTCCACTCTAAAGACATGATATAGAAAGGAAAAACTGTGTTGCCCAGATTTATTAAGAACTAAGGATTCAATAACAGACAGATAGATAAGAAAAATACATTGAAAGGAAGAGAAGGAGCATGACACAGACAAGAACCCTGAATCTAAGCCAGTTATCTGTGATCACAGTCCTAAGGTAACATAAGGGTATTTACTATAAGAGATCCATCATAGGGAAAATATGAGCTAGACAAAAGAAAAATTTTGGTTGAAGTATAACCATAATATATATTATCAAAAGCAAAAATATCTATGTAACAGGGAAGGTGATCAAACTAGTTTTATACTTTACAGTTTAAAATATCTTCCCCTAAAAAGAGATGTTATGTGACTAAACGTAGGGGCAAATGCTCTTACCTTCCACAGAAGGTGCCTGGTCCTGAGCTGAATACAACATATCCTTGAAAGCCTATTAGAAAGCAAAAAAAAGACAGAAATACATGAAATCATGAGTAATCTTTATGTTGAAGGCATCTGAAGCTAAATAATTACTTTTTTTCAATATCCAGAAAATGACAACATATGATTCCCTAAATTGAGAATTCAGTGAAATACTTCAACCAACTTTAATAAGCTGAAGTCCAAACATAGTTTCACATCAATTCAGTACTGACCATTCTTCAAAATCAGAGAAAGAGTGCACATAATCTAATTTGTATAATTTAATAAAAATTAAAGAGCATTTGGAAAAGAATAAAAAAATCATCAAAGAGATCATAAAGTCTCTTTTAAATTGTACTTCACCAGAAGGTTTACAGAGCATATTAATTTCTCAGTAAACAATTAATACAAATATTGTTTTGTTACACTGGCTGTCAACCCCACGACATGTAAACACTCTCCCCTTCTCGACCTTGGGTTCCCCTTTACCAGCTTTCCTGTCCCCTCCTGCCTTCTCATACTTGCCCCTGAGCTGGTGTTCCCATTTAGTCTCATTTCATTTTATGGGCCTGTCTACTCTTTTGTTGAAGGGTGAATCCCAGGAGTGACTTCAGTCCTGAGTTAAAAGGGTATCTGCGGGCCATACTCTCAGGGTTTCTCCAGTCTCTGTAAGACCAGTAAGTCTGGTCTTTTTTTGTGACTTTGAACTTTGTTCTACATTTTTCTCTCTCCAGGACCCTCTGTTGTGATCCTTGTCAGAGCAGTCTCTGGTGGTAGCCGGGCACCATCCAGTTGTGCTGGACTCAGTCTGGTGGAGGCTGTGGTAGTTGTGGTCTATTAGTCCTATGAACTAATCTTTCGCTTGTGTCTTTGGTTTTCTTCATTCTCCGTTGCTCCAGACGAAGCTTTTAAGACCCCAGACACTACTTGTCAAAGTAGGATGTAGAACATTTTCTTTATAAACTATGTTATGCCAATTGAGCTAGATGTCCCCTGAGACCATGGTCCCCAGCCCTTAGCCCAGTAATTAGGTCCCTCAGGGAGTTTCGATGTATCTATGAAGCTTCCACGACCTTGCCGTAGTCAAATTGTGCTTGTTTCCCCAGTATCGTGTACTGTCTTACCCTTCACCAAAGTTACCACATATCTATTGTCTACTTAGTGTTTTTTCATCCCCACCCCTTCCCTCCCTCATAACCATCAAAGATTGTTTGTTTCTGTGCAGAAACCTTTTCATGAGTTTTCATAATAGTGGTCTCATACGATATTTGTCCTTTTGTGATCGGCTTATATCACTCAGCATAATGCCCTCCAGATTCATCACTGTCCTTTATTGTTGCGTAGTTTTCTACTGTGTTTATATACCTGTTTGTTTATCCACTCATCTGTTGATGGGCACTTAAGCTGTTTCCATCTTTTTGCTATTGTGAATAATGCTGCAATGAACATAGGTGTGCAAATGTCTATTCCTGTGACAGCTCTTACTTCTCTAGGATATATTCCTAGGAGAGGGACTGCTGGATCATATGGTATTTCTATTTTTACCTTTTTAAGGGAGCACCATATCATTTTCCAAAATGGTTGTAACATTTTACATTCCCACCAGCAGTGCGTAAGAGTTCCAATCTCCCCAAAACCTCTCCAGTATCTGTTGTTTTCTGTTTTTTTTATTTATGCCAGTAATATTGGGGTGAGATGGTAGCTCATCATAGTTTTGATTTGCATTTCTCTAATGGCTAGTGATCGCGAGCATTTCCTCATGTGTCTGATAGCCATTTGAATGTTTTCTTTGGTGAACTGTCTGTTCATTTCGTGTGCCCATTTTTTAATTGGATTATTTGTCTTTCTGTTGTAGAGGTGTTGGATTTTCCTACAGATTTGAGAGATTAAACCTTTGTTGGATTTGTCATAGCCAAAAATTTTCTCCCAGTCTGTAGCTTCTCTTTTTACTCTTTTGGTGAAGCCTTTTGATGAACGTAAGTGTTTAATTTTTAGAAGATCCCAATTATCTAGCTTATCTTCTGGTGTCTGTGTATTATTAGTTATGGATCGATTTACATCTGGGTTCTCAATTCTGTTCCATTGGTCAACTGTACCAGTACCAGGCTGTTCTGACTACTGCATCTGTATAGCAGGTTCTGAAGTCAGGTAGTGCGAATCCTCCTACTTTACTCTTCTTCTTCAATAGTGCTTTACTTATTTGGGGTCTCTTTCCTTTCCATGTAAAGTTAATGATTAGTTTTTCTATCTCATTAAAGAATGCTGTTGGTATCTGAATCAAGATTGCATTGTATTTGTAAACTGCTCTGGGCAGAGTTGACATTTTCACAATGTTGAGTCTACCTACCCATGAGCATGATATGTTCTTCCATTTATGTAGGTCTCTTTTGGTTTCTTGCAGTAGTGTTTTGTAGTTTTCTTTGTACAGGTATTTTACATCCCTGGTTAGATTTATTCATAAGTATTTTCTTTTTTTAGGGGCTATTATAAATGATATTGCTTTCCTGATTTCCTTTTCATAATTCTCTTTACTGATGTATAGGAATCCAACTGATTTTAGTATGTTTTAATCTTGTATTCTGCTACTCTGCTGAATCTATTAGTTCCAGTAGTTTCCCTGGGTAGTCCTTTGATTTCTCTACGTATAGTACCATTATCATCTGTAAATATGGATAGCTTTACTTCTTCGTTATCAATTTGGATGCCCTTTATTTCTTTTTCTTGCCTTAATGCTTTAGCTAGGACTTCCAGCACAATGTTAAATAGGAGTGGTGATAAAGGGCTTCCTTGTCTTGTTCCTGTTCTCAGGGGGAATGTTTTCAGCATCTCTCCATTAAGAGTGATGCTGGCTTTTGGTTTTGTATAGATACCCTTTATTATGTTGAGGAATTTCCCTTCTATACATATTTTATTGAGAATTTGTATCAGGAATGGATATTCGATGTTATCAAATGCCTTTTCTGCATCAATTGAGATGATCATGTGATTCATTTGTTCAATGTATGTGGTAGATTACGCTGATTGACTTTCTAATGTTATATCATTCTTGTAAACCTGGTATGAATCGCATTTGGTCATGGTATATTGTTTTATTGACATGATGATTAACTGTACAGGCTACAGTTTTGCTGAGAATTTCTGAATCTATATTCATCAAAGATGCTGGTCTATAATTTTCTTTTCTTGTGGTATCTTTGCCTGGTTTTGGTATCAGGTTTACGCTGGCTTCACAGAATAAATTTCCAAATATTCTTTCCTTTTCTATGTTCTAGTCTGAGTAGTACTGGTGCAAGCTCTTCTTTGTTTGGTAGAATTCTCCAGTGAAGCCATCTGGGCCAGGGCTCTTTTTTTGTTGGGAGTTTTTCTTTTTTTTTTATCTTTTCAATTGCTTCTCTTTCTACGGGTCTGTTCAGATTTTCGACCTCAGTTTGTGTTAGTTTAGGTAGGTAGTGTGTTTCTGAAAATTTTTCCGTTTCCTCTAGGTTTTCAAATTTGTTGGAGTATAGCTTTCAATAAAACCAAACTCTCTGCCGCGGAGTCGATTTTGACTGATAGCAACCCTATATGACAGAGTAGAACTGCCCTACAGGGTTTCCAAAAACCGCCTGGTGGATTCAAACTGCTGACCTTCTGGTTAGCAGCTAAACTCTTAACCACTACGTCATCAGGGTTTCCAAACCCCGTTTTTTAATAGTTTTTAATAGTACTCTGTTATGATCCTTTTCATTTCAGTTGGGTCTGTTGTAATGTCCCCTGTTTCATTTATTTGGGCTATTTGCATCTTCTCCTATATTTCTTTTGTCTATTTGGCCAATGTTTTGTTGATCCTTTCAAACAAGCAACTTTTGGTTTTGTTGATTCTTTCTATTGTTTCTCTATTCTCTATTTCATTTACTTCTGCTCTGATCTTTATTATTTCTTCTTGTTGCTGTGGGCTTCTTTTGCTGTTCTCTTTCTATTTGTTCGAGCTATCTAGCTAATGTTTTGATTTTGTCCCTTTCTTTTGATGTGTGCATCTACTGCTATAAACTGACCTCTGAGCATTGCCTTTGCTGTGTCCCAAAGGTTTTGGTATGATGTGTTTTCATTCTCGTTTGATTCTAAGAATTTTTTTATGACCTCTGATTTCTTCTATTACCCAATGGTTTTTAAGCAAGGTATTATTCAGTTTCCATGTATTTTCTTCCTTGCTCTTCCTGTTATTAATTTCTACTTTAATGGCGTTGTGATCAGAGAAGATGCTTTGCATTATCTCAATGTTTTGGATTTTGCTGAGGGTTGCTTTGTGGCCTAAGATGTGGTCTATTCTGGAGAACATTCCATGCGTGTTAGAAAAGAAAGTGTACCTTGCTGCTGTTGGGTGGAGTGTTCTATATATGTTTATGAGATCAAGTTGGCTGATTGTGTCATTTAGATCTTCTGTCATCTTTTTGAGTTTCTTTCTAGATGTTCTGTCCTTTACTGACAATGGCATGTTGAAGTCTCCTACTATTATTGGGGAGCTGTCAATTTCTCTTTTCAGTGCTGTTAGAGTCTGTCTTACGTATTTTGGAGCATTGAAATTTATTATGGTTATGTCCTCACGCTGTATTGTCACTTTAATCATTACATAATGTAACTTTTTGTCTTTTATGGAGGATTTTGTTTTAAAGTCTGTTTTATCTGAGATTAGTATTGCCACTCCCGCTCTTTTTTAGTTGCTGTTTGATATTTTTTTCCATGCTTTGATTTTTAATACAGTTATGTCTTTGTTTCTAAGGTGTGTCTCTTGTTGACAGCATATTGATGTGTCCTGTTTTTTTCTCTCTTTATGGGTACATTTAAGCCATTTATGTTCAGTGTGATTATTGGTAGGTGTAAGTTTACTGCTGTCATTTTGTAGTGCTTTTTTTTTGTGGTGCTGATGTCTTCTTTGTTCCTCTGACTCTATTGTGCTGAATTCCTTTCGTTTGTAGACTTTTTTGTTTGTTTCATTTTTGTAGATTTTGCGTTTACTGAGACTTTGTTTTTCTTATTTTGATGAGTGGGTTTGTTAACTTTCTTTGCGGTTACCTTGAAACTCACCCCTATCTTCCTAAGTTTAAGCCAGTCTTTCATTACTTGATATCGCTTTGACTTCCTCTCCATTTGAAAGTTCTATACCTACACCATTTATTCCGTTTTATTGTTCTGACGTTGTTGTCATTTACAGATTGATCTCTCTAGTTCCCTGTTGTAAATCTTCTAGTTTTATTTTATCCTTGAGAGATCATTACCTAGGTTGGTTTCTGGCTGATGCTGTCTTATGTCCTAGATTCAGGTTGTTGTCTCATGTTGTTGGTTTCCTAACTGAAGGACTCCCTTTAATAATTCTTGTAAGTTTGGTTTGGTTTTTACATATTCCCTTAATTTCTGTTTATCAGGAAATGTCCTAATTCTGCTATCATATTTGACCAAGAGTTTTGCATGATATATTATTCTTGATTGGCAGTTTTTTATTTCAAAATTTTATGTATGTCATCCCATTGTCTTCTTGCCTGCACAGTTTCTGCCAAGTAATCAGAGCTTAGTCCTATTGTTTCCCCTTTGTACATGACTTTTTGTTTTTCTCGAGCTGATCTCAGGATTCTTTGTCATTGGTTTTAGAAAATATGATTATAATACATCTTGATGATTTTCCTTTGGGGTCTATCCTATACGGGGTTCACTGAGCTCCTAGGATGGTCTTTTCATCTTTCATGGTATTAGGGAAGTTTTCTGTCAGCAAATCTTCAATGATCATTTCAGTGTTTTATGTTTTCTCTTCCTGTTCTGGAATTCTGATCATATGCATATGTTTGCTTTTGACTGTATCTCATACCATTCTCAGGGTTTCTTCCTTTTTCTTCATTCTTTTCTCTGATTTTTCCTCAAACAAAATGGTATCCAAGGATTTGTCTTCAATGTCGCTGGTCCCATCTTCCACTGTTTCACATTTGCTCCTAAAACCTTCTGTTGCACTGTCCACTTCTGAAATCTTGTTGTTTATCTTTTGACTTTCTAATTGCTGTTTTTGTATGATTTCTAGTTATTTATTTTGACATTTTGTTCCTGTATCATTTGCCTGAATTCTTCCATTGCCTGTGTTTTCCATGATTTTGTCTATTTTTTCCTTATTTTTGTCTGCATTTTCCTTCATCTCTTGTAAAACCCTGAATATCAGGGTTTTGAATTCCCTATCAGGTAGTTCTAGTGCCTCTTCTGCTACCAGAAAGTCATCTGGTGTTTTATTTTGGTTGCTTTCTGGAGCCAACCTGTCCTGTTTTTTAATATGTTTTGATATTGTCTGCTGTCTCCGGGACATTCAGGAATTATCTTCCTCATTTATTGAGTGAAGATTTGTTTTGGCCTGCTTTTTTGTTTTATTTGATTATGTTTGTGCAGGCTGGCTGGACGTGTTTTGTTGCTTGCTCACCTGTGGGCATGATACTTTTCACTACCTTGTCCAGGTGGGCAGGGCCAGAGGGGCGGGGATGGGCATTTTGAGGCATGAACTGGGGCCAACAGGGTGGGGCTGGAGGGCAGTGCAGGACAGGGTCCGGGGGACAGCGTCGGTGCTGCTCTGGGGCGTGGCTCTCGGCGGACAGTGCAGACAGGCAGGAGGGAAGGGAGAGGACGTGATGTGCAGAGCTAAGTGGGTTAGGTGAAAGAAGAGAGAAACAGAAGTGAAAAAAAAAAGAAAGAAGTGAGGGGAAAAAAAAAAGTAAATAAAACGGGAGCGTAGTAGGATTTGGTGGGTGGAGGCAGGGCAGACCTGGCAAGGCCATGTGCCCGTGGCTCTCTAGCTGAGTGGTGTGGATCAGCATGTTGAGAAGCGATGTGAGCAGCACATTGCGCTATGTGGGCAGGAGAAAGGAAAGAGGGAAAGAGAGAGAAGAAACCAACAAAGAAACAAACACAAAATGCAAAATTAAAAAAAACAACAACAATAAAAAAATATGGTGTGGGGGGAGCTGGTCATTGCGGGGTGGGGCAGAATTGAGGTATTGGCTAGCTGATATCTCTTGCACAGGGCGGCACTGCACAGCTTGTTATGGAGGGGCGGAGGCAGCACAGGGCCGAGGTGGGAGGGAGAAGGAAAAGGGAAAAGGGGAAAGATAAAGAAAAATAAAAAATGCGGCGCTGAAGGAGCCGGCCTGTGGGAGCAGCACAGACCCAGGGAGGCCACGTGCCAGAGGGTCTCCAGACAAGCAGTACAGCATAGCCTGCCAAGTGGGGGCATGGCACACGGGGCTACGTGGGTGGGAGAAAGTAAAAGAAGGAGGGGAGGGAGAAGAAACAACAACAAAAAAAGATTAAAAAAAAAAAACAAAAAATAAATAAAATGACATTGAGGGAGACAGCCAGTGACCGTGGCACAGATTGAGCCGGGGAAGCCACGAGCTGTGACCCTCCAGCCGAACAGTACAGCACAGCCCCTTGAGAAGGGGTGGGGGCTGTGCACAGGGCTGGGTGGGCAGGAGGAAGGAAAGGAGAGAGAGAGAAGAAACAGAAAAAAAGAAAAAAAAGAAAAAACCAAACAAAAAATGTCACTGAAGGGGTTGGCTTGTGGGGGCAGGGGGGACCAGGGCAGCAGTGAGCTGGTGTCTCTCTGGCTAAGTGACCGTGGCCCACTAGGAAGCAGCAGAGGCCATGTACAGGGAAGAAGGATGGCAAGTGGGAAAGCATGTGTCCCTGGTTAACCAGTGCTGTCTCCTGCTGGCAGCTCCATGAAGTTGCCTTCTGGTATTCCCTGTCCACAGTCCTTGGTGACCTGAGGTAAAAGATGGTGAGTCCGAGCAGCAGTAAGCTGGCGTCTCTCCAGCCAAGCAACCATGGCCTGTTGGAAAGCAGCAGAGGCTGCGTAGAGGGAAGAAGGGTCAGGGGTGGGAAAGCGTTTGTCCCTGGTAACCGAGTGCTCTGCCTCTTGTTGGAAGCTCCATGAAGTTGCCTTCCTGTACTCCCTGTCTGCACTACCTGGTGGCTGTAGTCCAAGATGGCAAATCTATGCCATGTTAGGTGGTAGGGGAACCTCTACTCTGCAGCTCTCCTTGCTCTCTGTTCTCAGTTTTCTTATTCCATCTGGTGCCTGATCGAGTTCTTTATTCCATCATTTGATGCTTAGGATTCCAGGACTGACATTTGGATCTGTTTTACTTAGTTTTTCAGGTCTTTGCTGCAGAGGGATGGCATGGTGCTTCTGTCTATAGTGCCATGTTGGCTCCCCCTCCTCATAAAGTCTCTTGACTAAGAGAAAACGGTGACAGAATTTGAGAAAAAAATGCCCTAGAGGAATACACAGAAACATTCCATAAGAAAATACGAAGAACTGGATACAAATATTTGTAAATGGAGCTCTGAAAAGTCCCCCATAAGAAGAGTTCAGGGCTATAAAGACAACACACGATTTATTGTTTTTTTCCCACCACACACAGATTAGCCAACAACTACAGATTATTTGGATGATTGCAGTCTGGCCTCTCAATAACTGGTTGGGAGACAGGAATGAGAAGGATTTCTCCACATTTATCAAAACGGCAGCATCAGTTAAGTGAATAGGCCCCTGAGCTGAATTGCTAGTCAGAATCTAAGGTGACTTTATCCTGTTCCATAGCTTCAAAGCTTCAAATACCATCTTAACACTGGTGATTTGCAAGTTGGGCTAGATCAGGGTTCCTTAACCTTCGTACGACTGACATTTTGAGCTGGATAACTCTTTGCTGTGGGGGTTGTTCTGTGTATTATAGGATTTTTAGTAGTATCCCTGGCATCTAGAGACCCACCAGATACCAGAAGCACCCCCACATACACACCAAGTTATGGACAACCAAAAACATTCCCAGACATTACCAAGTATCCCCTGTGGAGCAAAACATCCCTCCCAAGATCTACTGGCCTAGAGTCATTCAAACATATAAAAACTCAAAAAAAGAAAGAAATTAATAAACCTCCAGGGTAACCCATCCTTTTTAAAAAGAGTATTCAAATCTAGTAAATTCTATTCTACTGATGTAAATTTACTATTTACTTTGGATTAGTGACCAACCTATTAGTTCCATGACTAACCAAGCCTGACAATATACACTAAAAGATTTCCAGACAACAGCAACTCGAAAGGTTCGATGGGAAGCCTAGGGGACAGCGAGTTGAAGATAATGGTGATGGAATAATTTGGAAAAGGATAGTGAGAATAGCAGCACAACTGGAAGAATGTACTTGATGTCACTGAATTGTACATGTAAAAACTTTTGAAATGGTGTAACTTTGGCTATGTATATTTCCACCAAAAAAAAGGTCCTTCAAGGTCGAGAAGGGAAAGTGTTGACATATCGTGGGGTTGTTAACCAATGTCATAAAACAATATGTGTACTGACTGTTTAATGAGAAACTATTTGTTCTGTAAACCTTCATCTAAAGTACAATTAAAAAAAAAGATTTCCAAAGAAAATTAAAAATCAATGCATTTTTGTTAATATTTATATTTTAATCCATGTTTTATAAAAAAATTTATAGGAAAATTATGTATATATCACATTTTAATATCAGACATGCTTTAATTTAAAAATATGTAATAGGATTATAATTATTTATATAGAATGAGATAATACAGTAATGTAATATTTTTGGAAAAGCTTTATTAGTTGGCCACAGCTGTTCTAAAATTACATTTGAAGCTCAGCCTCATGTTTACTGAGTATTACTTCTTAAACCTGTTTGTGTACAAAAAGCCCTAGGAGAACATAACAAAATTATGGAAACTGTTCAAAGAAAAATATATATACACTCAATATTTTCCTCACTTATCAGATGCCTCAGGGACCATTAACTTCCAGACTAAAAAAAAATTAGTCCAGAAGATCTTATATATGCAGATTCCAGTCTGAGACTTTATTTCAGTTTACAGATTAGACTTTTATATTAAAGTCCTTTATAAGTGTAGAGTGGTGGTTATATTATGTTCCTCTGATAGGATTATTTAAAGAGAGTAAATGAATAGAAGATTTCTGAAAGCAGAGTTAACATCTAGAAAGAAAAAACATAGTAGGAAAATATAAGGAAAAAACAAATAAATCCTGCTAGGGAAGAGTTAACACTCTATATGGGAGCAGGTAATATAAGAGACTCAAATGTCTGAAGTTCTATTCCTGGGGCATGTGCTGTTGTCGTTAGCTGCCACTGAGTCGATTCCCACTCAAGGTGACCCCATGTGTGTCAGAATAGAACTGTGCTCCAAGGGGTTTTTAAGGCTGTGACCTTTCAGAAGCAGAACACCATGCTTGTTTTTTGAGGCACCTCTGGATGGGTTTGAACCGCCAACCTTTAGGCTAGTAGTTAAGAGCAAAACTGTTCATGCCATGTGTACCAAAATTAAATGATGCTAACAGGAACTAAAAGGAGCCCTGGTGGTGTAGTAGTTAAAGCGCTTGGCTGCTAACTGAAAGGCAGGTGATTTGAACCTACTAGCCACTCTGCAGGAGAAAGATGGGGCAATCTTCATCCGTGAAGATTTACAGCCTTGGAAACCCCATGGAGCAGTTCCACTCTGTACTGCAGGGTCGCTATGAGTCAGAATCAACTCAACAGCAATGGGTTTTGGTTTTTTTTTTTTTTTGGTGGGGGGGAAGTTAACAGGAACCAAATAAACATCAATGCCTACCAGAGTGGCTTGTACACAGTAGGAACTCAATAAATAGTCTTTTAATTCAAAGGGGGTTCTTCTCTGGATAAAACTATTTTAAAGATAATTAACAAAGCACATAAAGTAGAATCTCTCACATGTAATAAAAATGAATTAAATTTCCAAAAAGAATTCTTATAAAATTAAGTTTTAAAAAGATGAATCAAGATTTTATAAAAAGAAAAATGATGATCGTCTTCATTCTAATTATAAAACTGAATCATAATTTCATTTTAATCAAAACAACTCTCAATGAAATTATGGGCAACTCATTTTGCTTCTTACTACTTCAGTTTCCCTCTGAATAAATGATCTGTATGTTTCTCATAGTAAGTGTCTAGAGAATTCCACATATAAGATACCATTCTATGCCTGTGACTATAGAATAGCTCCCAATTGGGAAGGGGGCAAGGGAGGAGAGGACCCTACAAGGTACTGTCTGTATTAGTACCTGTGGATTATTTGTCTGCAATGTTATCCAGAGCACATCCAAATACACAAAACAACAAATTCAAAGTTTCCTCAATTAATGCTGTTTTATTTGAAGAAAATACAATAATTTCTATAAAACTCTAAATCTGTATGATAAATCAATCTATGTATTCATGTGCATTACAATTTTTTTTAATTTCCAAAGAATTCAAAGCAGTCCTTTACATCAGCATTTTTATTAATCAGGGTTAAATTATTTTCATTATAATTTACTGAAATACATATAAACATAAGCTAGGACAAAACTCCTAATACTTAAAACTCATAATAGTAAAATCTTAAAAATTAAATCCAAGCATAACTACAAAACCAATACTATTCAACCAACAACATGAACAAGGCAGGAAAATACATGCAATTTTGCTGAAACAAAATCTGAAAGTTTCGCATAACAAGACTGTTATAAGTTCTGACTGTAAATATACATGTTCTTTTGAACACAGAATGCCTATCTATTACTTTCTGTCAGATGTGATGTAATTCTAGTACTTGCTCTACTGTGAGGCAGCACAACAGAGTGCTTAAGAGCTACAGGGTAGCTATGAGTCAGAATGGACTTGACAGCAATGGGTAAGAGCTATGGAGTAAGACAATGTGTAATGAAATGAAAATCAATGCTACCACTTGGCTGGTAATATACCTTGGGCAAATTAACTTCCCTGTACTTCAGTTCTCTCATCTGTAAAACAGGAACAGTAATAGAACATACCTCACACACAAGTCTGTTGTGAGGATTTAAAACTCTTACATAGATTCTTATAATCTAATACGTTAATCATGATTCATGATTATACATGAAGAGTACTTAGGACAGTGCCTAGAACATAGGAAATGTTCAATAAATGTTACCAAACAGAAAGTAAACTACCACAAAACTAACTTCATACATTGGCCTATGACATCATTTGGCCCTTTACAGGATATGAACACTCATTTATGCATTAGATACGCCTCAATTCCTATTAGATTATCACAAAGTAGTATAATACTACCTGGAACCAACATGCCCAAACAAGTATAAATATAGGCACTACAGTCTCCAGGTATTACTAGCTTATGAAACGGTTGTCTAGATGATCCAGAATATGCTATTATATTTTTAGATGATTACTGATATGAAAATATAATATTTTTAATTCTCATAGGAAGCCTGCAGACACCTAGAAAAATATCTGCAGATCTCAGTTTGAGTATGCTTTAAATAACAAGGTGCCTAAATTATATTATTCAATCTAAAAAAATTAAAACTTTCTAGCAATATATCTATTATATGAAATAGGCTATAGTTCAAACTTAACATACATTTTCAATGACGACACCAATACAGACTGTTTTATGCTGTTAATTTTAATAGCCCACAGTAGATCATCTCTCTTTTCCAACACATAGATAGGTTTCACAGACCATATAAAGGGAATCAGAAGCTAGAAAAACTACTTTCCTATCAGCTTACCACTAGCCTCATATACAACATACTATAAATATTATCACCTCCATCAGTAAAATATCTAACTTATGGTGTTCTCATTTGCTTCAACATTCATTCAAAGTCAGCATACTGCACTCTAACTACTGGATAAACAGACAATAAAATAAACACAGCATTTAAAGAGGAAGGGCAAAGAGTAATTGTTCTCATAAATCTTTAAAGGAGTCATAACCCCCTTTACCAGTGTTAAATAATTGGTAACATTCCCATCAGACACTTTTTTTAAAAAAACATTTTAGTGTGCTGAAGGTTTACAGAGCAAATTAGTTTCCCATTCAATAATTTATAAGACAAATTGTTCCATGACATTAGTTGCAATCCCTGCAATGTGTCAAGCACTCTCCCCTTTACCACCCTGAGTACCCCATTTCCATTCATCTGATTTTCCTGCCCTTTCTGCCATCTCATCTTTGCTTTTGGGCAGATGTTGCCCTCTTGGTCTCATATAAATTATTGTTCTAAGGAGCCCTTTCCTCACGGATGTTACTGTTTATTTTATACACCCTGGTGGTGCAGTGGTTAAAGTGCTCAGCTGCTAACCAAAAGATCAGCGGTTCCAACCCACTAGCCACTCTGAAGGAGAAAGATGTAGCCATCTGCTTCCGTGAAGATTTACAGCCCCGGAAACCCTATGAGGCAGTTCTACTCTGTTCTGTAGGGTTGCTATAAGTCGGAATCAACTCAACAGCACTGGGTTTTGGTTTGGGATCTATTATTTGGGTGAAAGGTGATCTCCGGGAGAGGCTTCAGTTTCAAGTTAGAATGGTGTCTAAGGGCCATAGTCTTGGGGAGCTCCTCCAGTTTCTATCAGATCAGTAAGTCAATCAGACACTTTTTTTCTAAACAACAGGTCCAAATGGAACTCCTGTATAATAAAATTTAGACATATTCTTAAAAAATACACACATTATGTACTGATCTATAGCATCCCAGAAACAGTCACCAATTATCTCTTTTTCAGTTTCCACTTCGTATTCATTTTTAATTTTTTTCACCAGAAATACTGGATACTCTGTGAATAATTTGCAAGTCAGTTACACCTGACCCGGTTTCTTTGTCTCATCATTTGGAAATCAGTAGTGTTTTCCTGATACCAAAGCACACAGGACTGTTCTGTAAATCAAGTTATAAACCTCAAAAGAGGGCGGGTAGCATTCTCATGTGTCCTGTACAAAGAATCACCCTTCTAAAAAATCTTCATTTCTATCCCCAAATAGAAATCAACTAATGTAGTTCTATTTTTGATGTTAGAAATAATCTACAAACTCAATAAAAATTCTTACAAAGATCCTTATAATCTATTAAAATTTATAATTAATGCATTCATGTACATACTTAGGAGTTCCTGAGTGGAGCAAATGTGAAGCTCTCAACTACCAGCTGAAAGTTGGCAGTCCAAACCCAATCAGAGATGCCTCAGAAGACAGGCCTAGTGATCTCCTTCTGAAAAGTCACAGCCTTGAAAAGCCTATGGAGAAGTTCTATTCTGCAGAAAAAGGGCTACCATGTCTGTAGTATATTAGAAACATTATGCATAACTCAAAATTTTCTTGAAAAAAGTATCCCTTCAGTAGGAGGTAATTCAATATGCAAAATATTGCAACAGTTAATTACTATTAAATTTATTAAATCATATGTATATTAAATATATGAAATAAATAATTAATAATAGGAGGAACTAATTTGGAGTATGTGGTGTTGTACTCACATTTGTAAGTTTCTGCACTAACACACTGTGACATTCACAGACATGGCTTTTACTATTCCCATGTGGGTATCTCCCAAATGTGTATCCATAGCCATATGTCTGCTAACACAAACTCAAAATATCCAAAATTCTATTCATTTTCTTCCCAAAGCCTGCTCTTCTTATGTTCTTTATCTCTGAGGACAAGACAACAACAACCAGTATCTAAATCACACAGATTCACAATGTCAGTCACTTTTGTCTCATTCATTCAACAAATAATTACTGAGTACCTACTATGTGCCAGGCATTATTCTAGGTACCTATGATATATTAGTGAGGAAAACAAAAATCTCTGCACTAGTGGAGTTAACATGCTTACATTCTCTTTTCATTCCTGCATTAGGTGACCTTGTTCAGTCAATTCCACTATCACAACCTCTTTTGCATTGATTCTCTCGTATCCTCTTACTATTACTATACTTTTACCTGAACTATTTCAACCAACTTTTAGCTGGTTTATCCACCTATGGATTTTCATCTTTCTAACGCATTTTATAAACTGCTACTAGATCAATATTCCCAAAGCATCAGTTCAATTCTCCTGCTAAAAACCTGCAAAGATTTCCCAATGGCCACAAAAACAGTTTACACTCCTCTGCTGGCCACAGTGGTCCAACCTACCTTTCCAAGTTTATCCTCCAAACTGTGGAAAAACACTTGTATTTTCAAAATCTCACCCTCAAGGCAAACTGAGTTACTTATTACTCATTTTAGGGACCTCAATATTTCTTCCATCCTTGCATTTGCTTACATCTATTACCTCCACCTGGGATCTCCTCCACCTCCAACTTTTAAATCTCCAAATTTTAACCATACTTTAAAGTCGTGATCAAATTTCATTTCCTTTATCTCTTCCCCTGATTCCTCCAGCCAGAAGTCATCTCTCCTTCCTCTGAAGTCCTGTAATACTGTACTCTATTCAAAACACGGCACTTAATATTTCTACTTTATGTTTTAATTATTTATCTATGTCACTTGTTCCCTATTTGACTGTAAGGGTAGGGTTTTAGCCACCTTGCTTCTATAGTATCTTGTATATAACAGGTGCATCGTAAGTATTTCTAGACTAATACCATCATTAAAGAAGTTACTAAGTTTTATTCATTCAATGGACATTATCAGATGTCTACTCTGTGCACTATGCTTAGGCTCTAAAGAAACAAGGAGAAAACAGACATGTAAATAGATAAATCACAGTACAATGCGTTAGTTACTAAAATAAAAGAATGAACAAAGCAAAATGAGGGCCTAAACTAAGGTAGTAACAGTGAAAAAGGAAAATAGGTGAAAAATGGGAGACAGGAGAGAGATATCAAGAAAGAAAACAGAAAGATTAGGCAAACAACCAAACATGAGCTAAAGAAATTAAAGATCTCCAAGATTCTGAGCCGAGGTTAAAAAAGGATGATTAGTGATACTACAAACAGCTGGAAAAACATCAAACAAAGGCTTGGGCAAAGGAAAGAGAAGAGTCTGGGTTTTAACAAACCACCTCAGGTATCCATAGGACAACTGAAATGGTCAGCAGACAGACGAAAATAGAGATCTATAATTTGGAAGACACTGAAGTCATCTACATAAAGGTAATTTGAAACTGCCTAGACTCTAGGTAAGGAGCCCTGGTGGCACAGGTTAAGCGTTTGGCTGCTAACCAAAAAGTCGGTGGTTCAAACCCACCAGCCACTCCGCAGGAGAAAGAAATGGCAGTGTGCTTCCACAAAGATTACAGCTTAGGAAACCTTATTGGGTAGTTCTACTCTGTCCTATAGGGCCACTATGAGTCGGAATCGACTTGACGGCACATAGCAGACTCTAGGTGAATGAAATTTCTCAGAAAGTGAGAAATGGGCCAAGGACAGAGTCTCTTTCAGAATACAAAGAATCAGAGAGAAAAAAAAATCAGAGAGGACAGCAAGGAAAAATTCGGCATACATACTGTCAGAAAAGTAAAAGGAGTTATTTCAATAAGTAAAGGATATTCAATATTATCAAAAGCTACTTAAAGATCAAGGAAGAAAACTTAGAAGAGGTGATCAGCACTGAGGATCAGGGGCTTACTGGTGATCTTCAAGAAAGCAGTTTCAGTAGAATGATGGGGCAGAAACTAGATTAGACTGAGTTGAGAGTACACATGGGAGCTAAGGATGTGACAGTCACAAATAATGATCAACAATAAAAGTAGTAATAGTTACATTTATTGAATGCCTACTACTATCAGATACTGCTCTGAGTACTTTAAACACACTACTTTAACAGTCTCACAATTCTATGAGGTAAATATGATTCCCTTTTTAAAAGATCTACGAAGATCGAAGACTCAGAAAGATTATTAAATATCTTGTCTAAATATCTGGCTCACTCTACAATCCATGCTTATTTGAGGAAGAGATAAGAAATAGTCCATTAGTTTGGGGTGAAATCTTATTTTCTAAGATTTACCTCTTTTATTGTCCTCTCAGTTTTCTAATACTCTCCATTGTATTCACAAAACCATTCTAAGCCATTAGATTTTTATATCAGTTGTGGTAACTAGCCTCCGAGATGAACCACAATGAGTCCTGTCTTCAGTAGTGATGGTATCGTGTAGTCCCCTCCCATACTGAAAAGGGCTGACCTGTACAACCAAAAGGATATTGCAGAAATGACAGGGTGTGACTTCCAAGGCTAGTCATAGAAGACCTTGCAGCTTTCATCCTGCTGTCCCTTGGATCACCCACTGTGGTGGAAGCCAGTCATGAAAGAACTCAAGCGGCCCTCTGGAAAGGTCCAAGTGATAAGGAACTGAGACCTCCTGACAAAAGCTAGCACAAATTTGCCAGCCATGTGAGTGAGCCCCCAGGAATCAGATCCTCCAGCCTTGGCCAAGCCTTGAGATGACTGCAGCCCTGGCTGAGATCTCAATTACAGCCTCACAAAACACCCTGAGCCAGAACTACCCAGTTGTTCCAAAATTCTTGGCACACAGAAACTGTGTGAAATAATAAATGTTTATTATTGTTTAAGCCACTAAGTTTTGGGATAATTTGTTATACAGCAATAGATAACTAATGCATCAGACTAGGTTTGAAAAACATTTTTATATCACAAAGATCACGTTATTAAATCATAAGAAACATCTTTGGCTTGCCCTGATCAAAGTAGCTAAAAATTTTACTCCTATAAAGATAATAAATTAGGGGTGAAAAATATGACAACTTCATGTAAGTTAATTTATTGAGCAAAAATAAACAAAATTGTGGTGATGGTTGCACAACATGGTGAACATAATTAATGTCACTGAATTGTACATGTAAAAATGGTTGAACTAAAAAATGTTTTGTTATATACATTTTATACGTATCATTGCAGGGCAACAGGTTTCTCTTTATATATGGTCTTTCTGACCCTAAGTTTGTAGTTTTGTTAAGATGATTTGCTAGGCCACCATCTTGCAAAGGGATTGGACAGTTTACTATGCAAATAAGGTGCATAATACTCTTGCGGAGAATGGTTGATTAGTAAGCAAATTAGGCAACTGGGGCCTACCTAGGGGACTGGTCAGTTTGTAGTTTTGGTGGGAGGAGTAAGCTTATAAAAGAGTCAATCCCACAGAGGTTGAGGGGGACCTCACTAGCATCAACAAGAGCTGAGAGTGGAACATGTCTTGGGACCTGGGGGTCCCTGCCCTGGGCATCTCCTAGACCCAAGAGATAGAGAGAGCTATAACACCAAGATGTCGCAAGACAATGCAAGAAGGTGAGAGATGGTGGCAGCAGCAGCACAAGCAGCATGAGTGGCAGGAACCAGGAGACTGGTGCAGTCGGCTTCCTGGCCCACGGCGCAAGGAGGCTGCAGTAGGCCTCCTGGCCCACAGAAAGAGGTGACTGCAATGGGCTTGCCAAACTACAGAGTGACAGAGCTGAGCGCCTTCAGGCAGGAGCTTGCTGATGGAGTGGCGTGCCTTCAGGCACTTGTTGCAGAGCTGAAGAGCTGTTAACACTTGCCCAAGCAGGCAGAGAGGAGGCTAACTCCACTGAGAAAAGTGGCTGCCTGTGGGCACAGCCTAGAAGGAGCTAAAAGCTGTCTTGGTTAGAAGCTGTCTCAATTGATGAATGGTATCCTGTATCTTGTCACTTCCAAGTTAATTCCAATTCTGAACTGTAGCCTGTTACAGCCCTGGTGGCACAATGATAAAGCACTCAGCTGCTAACCTAAAGATCAGCAGATCAAACCCACCAGCAGCTTCACAGGGAAAAAAGACCTGACGATCTGCTCCCACAAAGATTACAACCTAGGAAATGCTGTGAGGCAGTTATACTCTGTTATATACGGTTGCTATGAGTCAGAATCAACTCAACGGCACACAACAACGCTTCCCTAATAAATCATAATAATGAGTATAGTCTGTGAGTTCTGTGTGGCCATTGCAACAAATAACTGAACACAACAGAGAAGTAGAAGAGTACCATGGGGAGGACAGCTGGCATCAGAATTGATTAAAAAAATTGGGAGAGGGGAGGTACGTCTGACTTCCACCTCACAGGAATTGGCTTTGGATTGATCTTGATTCTCCTCCCTCTGGGTGATACTAGACAAGGTGTGATGCCACTAGATTACAATCATACATATGTAAAACCACAATAAAAGCAAAATTGTATTTTCATATGTCAAAGCTACCAACACTGTAATTTAACTTACACTGAATGCCCCTGAGAAGTCATACAGCCATGCCTATGAGCTAGAGCAAGTCTGACAGAAGAATAAATCAGACCTAAAGAAAAAAAGACAGGCATAGAAAAAAAGACGGGCATAGAAGAAAAAATAGGGGCAAATCTAGGAGCTCTAATTTATGGCATAATGGACAATCAAACATAACTTAAAAAGCACAAACAGCAGAAGATAAACTAGACGACTGGAACCTCCTGAAAATCAAATACTTAGGCTCATCAAAAGACTTTTCCAAAAGAGTAAAAAGAGAACCCACAGACTGGGAAAAAAATTTTGGCTATGACATACCTGACATGGGTCTAATCTCTAAAATGTATAGAAAATTCCAACAAAACCTCTCCAACATCTGTTATTTGGGAAGACTGGAACTCTTACGCACTGCTGGTGGGAATGCAAAATGGTACAACCATTTTGGACAACGATACGCACTGCCTTAAAAAGCTAGAAATAGAAATACCATACGTTCCAGCAATCACACTACTAGGAATATATCCTAGAGATATAAGAGCTGTCACATGAACAGACATATGCACACTCATGTTCACCGCAGCATTAATTACCATAGCAAAAAGAAACAATCTAAGTGTCCATCAACAGATGAGTGGATAAACAAACTGAGGTACATACGCACAATGGAATATTATGCAACAATAAAGAACAATGATGAATCCATGAAACATCTCACAACATGGATAAATCCGGAGGGCACTACACTGAGTAAAATAAGCCAATCACAAAAGGACAAATACTGTATGAGATCACTATTATAAAAACTCATGAAAAGGTTTGCATACAAAAAGAAACAATCTTTGATGGTTACTAGGGATGGGAAGGGTGAGGAGGGGAAAACAGTAACTAGACAATAGATAAGTACCAACTATGCTGAAGGGTAAGACAGTACACAATACTGGAGAAGCCCGCACAACTTCTACAAGAAAAGGTCATGGAAGCTCCACAGACACATCCAAACTCCCTGAG
>NW_004443957.1:17617231-17625403 GCF_000243295.1 Trichechus manatus latirostris | reverse complement strand
CATGTCGTGGGGTTATTAACCAATGTCATAAAACAATATGTGTACTGACTGTTTAATGAGAAACTATTTGTTCTGTAAACCTTCATCTAAAGTACTATATATATATACATATATAAAGAAAATGTTCTGCATCCTACTTTGGTGAGTAGCATCTAGGGTCTTAAAAGCTTGTGAGCAGCCATCCACAATAATGTATTGGTTACACTCTATCTGGAGCAAGGGAGAATGAAGAAAGCCAATGACACAAGGGAAAGATTAGTCCAAAGGACTAATGGACCACAACTACCACAGCCTCCATCAGACTGAGGCCAGCATAACTAGATGGTGCCTAGCTACCATCACTAACTGCTCTGACAGGGATGACAAGAGAGGGTCCTGGACAGAGCTGGAGAAAAATGTAGAACAAAATTCAAACTCACAAAAAAAGACTAGACTTACTGGTCTGACAGAGACTGGAGAAACCCCGAGAGTACGGCCCCTGGCCATCCTTTTAACTCAGTACTGAAATCACTCCTGAGGTTCACCATTCAGCCAAAGATTAAATAAGTCTACAGGGCCAATAATAACACAAGTGAGGAACAAGCTTCGTAGTTCAATTCATGCATAGGAGACTAATGGGTACACCAGCCCAAAAGCAAAGATGAGAAGGCAGGAAGGGACAGGAAAACTGGGCAAACAGAAACGGGGAACACAGGTGGAGAAGAGGAGAGTGTTGACACGTCACAGGGTTGGCAACTAATGTCGCAAAACAATTTGCGTACTAACTGTTTAATGAGAAACTAATTTACTTTGTGAACTTTCACCTAAAGCACAATACAAATTATTTTCAGAAGTCAAGAAACGGTTTTCACACAGACAGAAACACTCTTTGATGGTTACCAAGGATGGAAGCAGGAGAAGGAAAATCACTAACTAGGTCATAGACATGTACTAACTTTGGTGAAGGGAAAGATAATACACAATATGGGAGAAGTCAGCACAACATAATCAAGGTAAAGAAAGACACTGAAAGGTACACAAGAGTACAAGGCAACAACGGTAAATACTAATATATATACAATCCTGTAATAACAGTAATAACAAACGATAATGTACGAGTGGATACATAGGTAGATGTGTAAGCTGAACAGGGATGGGAGGGCATATGGAAGTACATCCACGTACACACGTGCACATGCTGCAAATATACCCATGTATGCAACAGTGTGCACAGGGGACACAGTCATGAAAACTTCTTAGCCGTAACCATATACCTTCTGGGACTGAGATTCTGGGATTGAGGACTAGGGACTATAGTCTCAGGAGACATCTAGGTCCGATGGCATATCATAATCCATACAGACAACATTCTACATCTTACACTGGTAAGTAGCAACTGGGGTCTTAAGAGCTTGCAAGCAGCCATCTAAGATACAATTGGTCTCTCCGACTGCTGTGACTGAGACCACAATAGTAAGTCATGGGCAGAGTGGGAGAGAAATGTACAGATTGGTGAAAACCCCAAGACTATGGCCTTTAGACACCCTTCAAACTTGGAACTGAAATCATTTTCATAGATCACATTACAGCCATGTACTAGACAGGCCTATAAAATGAACAATAACACCAATGAAGAATGTACACCTCAGAACAACCAACTATACGAGACCTACAGGGCAGCCGTTGCCCAAAAGCAAAGTTCAGAAACAAGGTAGGGGCAGGAAAGCTGGGCAAATGGACACGGGGAACCCAAAGAGGAAGAGGGGAGAGTGCTGACACAAAACAGGAGCCCTGGTGGTGCTCGGCTGCTAACCAAAAGACTGGAAGCCCTATAAGGGAGTTCTATTCCATCCTACAGGTCACTATGAGCTGGAATCGACTCAACAGCAATGGGTTTGGTTGTTTTTGTTTTTTTTGTCATGAAACAAGCTATGTATAAATTGTTGAGTGGGAAATTAATTTGCTCTGTAAACTTTCACCTAAACCACAGTAAAACATTAAAAAAAAAAAAAAAAGAATAAATCAGCATCTTCTTTGTCTAAGGATCCTATTCTGAAGACAAAATAAAGGTGATAACAAAATACTCTCTAACTAATTAAATCTGTATGGCCTATTCTTACAGTACTGTGGTAGAGAGGGTAGAGAGCAGTTTCACTTCAACTTTTATAGGCCACAGCATCTGTCACAGTATAAGTTCAAATTATGTTTGTAAAATGCACACAGTTTGCAACTCAAGGCTTAAATGTCCCAAATCAGTACATTAATTTTTTAAAGTGTTAGCTACTGTTATGTTTATTGAATTATTTTATAACATTTCGAGTTTCATGAGATATCAAAATTCAAACCCTTTCTCATCATCTTTTATTTCTACACCCCAAAATCAAACCTCTTCTCATTTACTAGTCACAAGAAAAGTCTTAGGGCTTTTGGCTTCCAGCCCTCCTTAAAATATAAGGTTTATCCAGGTTAGTAAAATATGGTGGATTTTGCCAAAATGTAATAGTTACCACAACATAAAATTCTCACTCCTGCTCTCAGTGACAGTTTGCCAATTTAACTGAAAGGAAACACAAAGGTTCTATAATGCTGTTTCCTATATGCCTATAAACATGGTTTATAATCTATGGATCTCAAACCACTTCAGGGCTCCAACTTCAGAACTACAAAATAGTAATGAAATAGGCATTATCTGTAAGCTAATTAACATTTCTCACAAGTATACTACTATTTTTCAAAATATATGAAGATGTTTGTATTTAACAAAATACTACCATATTTCACTAAATCTAAGATACCATCACCATTGTTAATACATATCATTATTTTAGGTACCATTAAAAAAAGAAAAACATTATCAATTAAATGCAGAGCAGAGAATGTGCATCTTAGAATCTGTAAAATATAGTAATGCATTCAGTTACAATGTAATTTCTCAAGGAATGGATTTTAAAAGTCTAGATACCATCAGTTGGTTTCCAAGAAACTTTATGACAATTAAAGTAGGTCTTGTTATGCATAAAGATTGAGTACCAACACCCTAAAATAAATGTCTATAGAACAGATGAATAAAAGTTACTCCTATAAGCTTATTTTTAATGAAGACAGAAACTAATAATAGCTACAATTTACTGAATATCTTCTATGAGCCAGGCCCTTTGCTGGTACTTTCATTTATTATTATATCTGATTCTCACAATCACGTTGCAAGGTAAATACTATTCCCATTTACATACAAGAAAATTAAGGTTCAAAAAAACTAAGAGGTAAAATAACTTTTTAAAGGTCTCACAACTAATAAATGAGGGAACTGCAAGTTAAGCACCAAATTTAGTTAGCTACCTTCTCTTCTGCCTTTAAATATGAATACCAAAAAAACCCATTGCTGTGGAGTCCATTCTGACTCATAGTGACCCTATAGGACACAGTAGAGCTGCCCCTTAGGGTTTCTAAGGAATGGCTGACGGATTCAAACTGCTGGCCTTTTGGTTCACAGACGAGCTCTTAACCACTATGCCACAAGGGCTCCCAAATATGAATAGATCTCATATATTCTTAAAGAATCTTTTGTTTTATCCTACTAGTTCCTAGGGGTTCTATCCAACTTTCCTCACTGTGTGCCTTGTTAAATTTCTCAAATGAAAAGTACACACACTGTCTCAATGTCCTTAGAACCTGGTAGAAGACTGTTGTTAGGTGCTGTTGAGTCGACCCTGGCTCATGAGACCCTATGCACAATGGAAGGAAACTCTGCTTGGTCCTGCACCATCCCCATGATGTTGCCGGTCAGACCATTGTGATGCATAGGGTTTTCAACGGCTGACTTTCAGAAGATTATTAGGCCTTTCTTTCTAGTCTGTCATAGTCTAGAAGCTGTGCTGAAACCTGCTTAGCATCAAAGCTACATGCAAGCCTCCAGTGACAGGTGGGTGGTAGCTACGCTTGAGGTGCATTGGCCTAGAAAAATGTCTCCTGCACGGAAGGCAAGAATTCTACCAATGCCTTACGGAAGAGGGTTAGAAAAAAAAAAAATACTTTTGGAATTCACCAATGAGTTCCTTTTGTCATAGCCAAAGGCTTATCCTTAACCCTCATTCTCACTGACCTCTCTACACCATGTCACTGCTGATAATCCATTCATCGTTAAGACCTGTGACAATGTACTTTCTTATATTTTCTCTATATGTCTCTGTTTTTCTGCCTTACACACTTTCCCTTAGTGAATTAATCCCTTACTTACTACCTCAACTGCAATAAATCTTGCCTTTTGATACAATTTTTCAAACTCCAGCTACTTACCTCTAACCATGTACAGCCATTTCACATCTGAAATAAGCATATTTACAATCTAACTTCATGAGTTTATCATCCCCAAAAGTAGCTATCCCCTACCAGATTTCCTAGGTTTTAAACTAAGCACTCGGCTGCTAAATGAAAGGTCACTCTGCTGGAGGAAGACGTGGCAGTCTGTTTTAGTAAAGATTTACAGCTTTGGAAACCCTATAGGGCAGTTCTACTCTGTCCTATAGGGTTACTATAAGTCAGAATCAACTCAGCAGCAATGGGTTTTGGGTTGTGGTTTTTTTTTCACTCCCTATATCCAGCAGGAGCCCTGGTGGCAAAGTGGTTAAGAGCTATGGCTGCAAACAAAAAGGTTGGCAGTTCGAATCCACCAGCCAGCCACTCCTTGGAAACCCTGTGGGGCAGTTGTTCTACCCTGTCCTATATAGGGTTGCTATGAGTCGGAATAGACTCGACAGCAACGGATTCAACAGGTATATCCAGCTAGGCATGAAAGTTCTGTTATTTAATGTATAAATACTGAAGCACCTAGATAAACCACTGTGCTAAGCACTTAGAAGGTGATATGTTAAAAAATGTTTAACAGCCCCTGACACCCTTTTAGCTCAGTAATGAAGTCACTCTTGAGATTCACCTTTTAGACAAAGATTAGACAAGCCCATAGGGCAAAATGAGACAAAAGGTGCACACCAGCCCAGGGGCAAGGGACAGGAAAGCTGGTAATAGGGAACCCAAGGTCGAGAAGGGAGAGTATTGACATGCCATGGGGTTGTTAATCAACGTTATAAAACAATATGAGTACTAACTATTTAACGAGAAGTTAGTTTGTTCTGGAAACCTTCATCTATAGTACAATTAAAAAAAAATGTTTAATAGTATTACTTTATCTTTACCAATGATATTTTTACTTAATTTCAAATATTAATGAGAATAAAAAGATCTAACTACTAAAATATTGAGTGTGTTTGCAAATATACAATTTGGTGGGAAGATACTACTTTAAATTAATAGGACAATGCGTGCTTGATGGGGTAAGTTCACAAACTATGCATTAAATTATTATCATTAACTATTGATATATTGTTAAAAACTGAAAATCATTGTAATTAAAGTTGGTTAAGTAATCGTTCAATAGCTGCTACTTAAATAAAACCTACCATTTTAAATAACCTTGTTTCTAAGATGAAAGTAAGAAATGTCAGGGGAGAATTTGAAAATACCGCATTTGACAATCATTTATTTCCCTAAATCATGTTCTTCTCTAATACTGTATGCTTACAAATCAATTTAGAAATTCTAACAACACTCTACAACAAAAGAAATGTGAAAGGAAAAAAAAGTTATCAATTTTCTTCCTAACTTTTCATCTCCAGCAAAAAACAAAGAAATTTTCAAAAATGTACAAATTCATCTTCTTTCATCAATAACCATCAACAAATAACAAAATAAACTGTTCTCCTATGCAATACCAGACTTTAAAAAAGGAAAATTCTCTCATCTTCCATGTGTCCAATAATTGAATGAGCAATATCCAAGTTGCTTTTCCCTAGTTACAATTTCACTGACTCCTTCCCACAGCTGTCTCAAGAGTAAACAAATCAACTAGGATACTCCTCAACTGTTGGCTTCAAACTACCACAGATAGATACATAATAATGGCTAATACTTATGACTTGCCCAAGCTCACAAAGTTATTACAAAAATTTAATAAATTTAATTTACTAAACCAAGGATAAAGAAAATGAGGAAGGAGACATCAACAGACATAAATTTTCGGAAGACATGAAGCAGAGAGAGAAATAAACTGAGTTAAGAGACAACTGAAAAGTTGCAACCTAGAAATACCTCCAGAGAGGCATACCCACAGGAAGCAAGCCAATTCTAGCCCTAAACCCCAGAACAGTTCAGGAACTGGAAGTACCAGGTATCTTAGAAGATATAGTTAAGAAGTGGGGCTGAATATAGGAGGATTGGTTGAATAAAGCCCAGCCTCACACCACCAGTACCATTCTCCACCCTCCCTACCCCACACCCAGGAGCCTGAGGTTTGTTTCTGTAGAAACTGGATGAAAGGATGGAAGAAGGACCAGGGAGCCTCTAGACTCAGTAGAGAGCAGAGGTGAGAACTGAAAAGAGAAAGTCTATACACTAAACAATGGGATCCCCAGCCTCCTTTCTTCCTCCATCTAACTCCCACAACACTCACAACTAGGGGTACACCTACTAGGAAAGTATAACTTGAGGAAAACCAGGATATTGCCGGTCTTGCTCCAATACCATTATTTAAACAATGACAAGAGGCAATCGCATTATATTAGTTAATTACAGACTGCCCTTTCCCGACAGCATTTACGTATATTATTCAAGAGCGATCTCTAAAGTTAAGCACTTAATATTTTATATAGGGAATCCCTTTCTGAGTTTGCTTTAGGGTAGTTATGCATCTTTAATTCTTTAATCAAAGCACTTAACGACCATTAACTTGCACTAGAAAATGCTCTTCAGGGTTAGTTTCACAAACAAGGGAGAGATTTACGTGCTTCACATAAACATATGGAAAATGTGAGAAATACAATGTAATTTTCAGGAATTCAGTGCATGAGCAACATTAGAAATTAAGTAAGTCCAAAAAAGATGCTGATTATATATATATACATGTATACTGGAATAATAATTTAAAGATAAATCTCACTGTCATACATTATTAGGAATAAAAAGAAATGAAGTAATAGTCTAACAATCATCTCAGGACTTTATAGAAAGAAAAAATCAAAATCTTGGGTCTGAACTCCCAAATTCTGCTTTCTGTGGATGTTTAGTGGGGCCCAGATATTTGCATTTCTGTATTCTTAGAAGCAAGCCAGGTAATTCTGATGTGAATGGTCAGTAAACCAATCTTTGAGAAACACAACCCTATATTTTAGAAATGAGACTGAGGCCCAAGAGAAGGGGACAAAAATAAAAAAGCCTGATCCAAGGCTAAAAGGCATTGCCATTTAATGGCAGAGACAGGCCTAGAACCGTGGGCTCCTGACAGTCCCAGAATGAGAGAGCCACACAAACATGTATACATACATACATACATACAGTGACAGGAAATTAATTTGGGATCAGTTGTTTTTCTTGCCATGATTTTAAGTAAGCAATGGAAGTTTTAGAGCTGTGTAGTAGCCACTAAGTTCACTATTAAATGTAATACGTTAATTAAATAAAATTAAAAATTCTGTTCCTTAGTCACATTAACCACATTTCAAGTGCTCCACAGCCACATGTGGCTAGTGGTTACATACTGGACAATGCAGATGTAGGACGCCTCCTTTATCGCAAAAAAGTTCTGTTGGACAGTGCTGTTCTAGCACTTTCCTACTCAGTCAATTGCAAATACTGCTGTTCTCAGAACACAATTAAGAAGGCTACTCATGGCAAGAAGAAGCCCTTGTGGCACAGTGGTTAATGCTCGACTGCTAACCGAAAGGTCGACAGTTCAAACCCACCAGCCACGCTTCATGGGAGAAAGAAGTAGCAATCTGCTTCCCTAAAGATTACAGCCTTGGAAACTCCATGTGGCAGTTCTACTCTGCCCTATAGGGTCACTATATGTAGGAATCGACTTGATTGCACACAACAACCACCCATGGCAATACTTCAGAGTAGTGTCCAAGCTCATAACTAGAACTCTAGGACCAACTAAAAAACCTACAATAGTCAAGTGCCTAGCCTGCACTTGCCCGTAACATGTAGGATAGGTGTTTTATACACATATTATCTCAACATCACAATTACTGAAAACGGGAGTCATTTTTTAAAAATTTTTTTTAATGTACTTTAGGTGAAGGTTTACAGAACAAATAGTTTCTCATTAAACAGTCAGTACACATACTGTTTTATGACATT
>NW_004443957.1:17593244-17617131 GCF_000243295.1 Trichechus manatus latirostris | reverse complement strand
TAGTTTTTGTATACAGTGTGAGGTATGGGTCCCGTTTCATTTTTTTGCAGATGGATATCCAGTTTTGCCAGCACCAGTTGTTAAAAAGACTGTCTTTTCCCCACTTGAGGGACTTTGGGCCCTTGTCAAAGATCAGGTGACCAGAGGTGGATGGATTTATATCTGGGTTCTCAATTCTGTTCCATTGGTCAATGTATCTGTCGTTGTTATCAGTACCAGGTTGTTCTGACTACCGTAGCTGTAGAGTAGGTTCTGAGGTCAGGTACTTTGAGTCCTCCAACTTTATTCTTCTTCTTCAATAGTGCTATATTTATTTGGGGCTTCTGCCCTTTCCATATAAAGTTATTGATTAGTTTTTCCATCTCTTTGAAGAATGTTGTTGGTATTTGCATTGGGATTGCATTGTATTTGTAAATTGCTTTGGGTAGAACTGGCATTTTCACAATGTTGCATCTACATATCCATGAGCATGGTATGTTTTTGCATTTATGTAGATCAAAGGGAGCCACTTTTACTGTTGTACAGATAGAAACTGAGATTCAGAAAAGTCTTATACCTAATAAGTAACGAAAGCAGAATTGAAATTAGCCTGTTGGATTCCAACTAAACGCTAAAACCAGCATACAACAGATCAGAAGACATGCAAAGTTAAGAAACAGAATGGGTCCTAGACCAGTAGAGGCAGTAATAACACATCTAAGGAAAAACTACATATATATATATATATATAAACCAGAATAGGAGGAGGTCATCATTAAAAGCATAGGAAAAGGTAAGTCTCAAAGCAAAAAACAATGGCAGCACATCCAAACGTCATCTAGAGAAGAAGATACCTTGAACCAAGAATCTGACCCACTCAAACAAAACAAGACCCTGCCTGGCCTGAATAGTATTAATTCCTTTCTAATTCCAAGCTTGCCCAGCAACCTTCTAATTTGCTCCCCTCATAGCTTGCCTACAGGGAAAGAATGTGAACTGTAGGTACCATTTTGCACTGTAAATTAGTAATCTGGCACCCTGGATTTTATACATCACTCCCTTATGAGCTTCTTAAATATTCTGTCAATCACTGATTTACATACTGTTGCCAAAGTCCCATCAATCTAAGGTAACTCAAAAGACCAATTTATGACAAGCACTTGGGTCATAGTGAATTCACCAAGGCAAAGACACTCTACAAGGCCTCTTGGCAGCTAGTCAGATGGTGTTCCCAAGCAACACACTGACCTCAAGAGTACCTTCTTGTCAAATTCCATCAGCATTTATCAGTCCCTGAAGCTTAAAAAAAATTCTGACAGTTCTATCTACCAAACTTCTCTCAAATCTATCCTTCCTCTTCAACCCTGAGTAGAACACAGTATGGAAGAACTGCATAGTGATAAAAGAATGGAATGTGGAGCTAGACAGTCCTAGGCTCATATCCTGACACCACCACAGACTCTATTTTCATACAAAATGGGGTAAACACTTCTATCAACAAGCCTGTTTTAAGATCAGAAGAGATTATTTACTCAACAAATATGTGAGTTCCTAATGTGTCAGACACTGTGCTAGATGCTGGCTGCTACCTGACAAGTATCTACTACCAGGCCTGAAACACTGTAGGTATTCAGCACGTTATATATTATTGCTATTGTATTTCACCAAATCTAAGATGCTGCCAATAGTAATATACATCATTATTTTATATGCCTCTAAGAATGAAAAAATCTCTAATTAAACTATAACATAGCATTAATTGTAAGGCACATCCTGATTTTAGATGTTTAAAATGTGGAAAAACATGTACATATTAAAACTGATTAAATAAGATATGAATGCAAGCCCTCATTATCTTTCACTATACTACTTGGTTTTCCTGTGTCTGGCCCTGCTCTCTCTAACGCATCCTCCAAGATCTAAATTACACATCTCCCTTTACACTAACCTCTTCCCCCAGTCTTTTCTTTAAATCTTTGATAGTTCACACCCAGTTTAATAATGTTTAAATTCCTTAGCATGGTATTCTAGGCCATTCACCTTTTGAGCTCTCTCAGCCCTCACCCTACCAGCTCTCCAACATATCCACTAAACCAGGTTTCATTAAATATGCTTGAGTAGTCCACATATCTACACCTTTGTTCAATATTGTTTTATCTGCCTAAATTGCCCCCAGCATCCTTTCCCTTCTTCACCATGTGATAAAACCCTACTCAACCTTTAGTACCCAGTTTAAATATCACCTCTGTGAATTCTTCCAAAATAAATGCCCTGCTGTCCAGGGCAAAATCAACTGGCCATTCCTCTGTAACATAACCATAGTATACTATGATTAGGAGACCACCCAAATTATAAGCTTCTCTAAAGTCTCATGTATCGTTGAGTACCCTGCATGATGCCTAAAACTATTAATACCATGTTAAGAATCCAGGCTCTGAAATAAGACACACCTGTGTTTGAATGCTGGTTCTATCACTTACCAGCTATGTGGCCTTGGGCAACCTACTCTATCTAAGACTCAATCTCTTCTTAAAACGGGAATGACAAAACCTACTTTAGAGGGTAAAGATTAGATATGGCATTCAATAAACATTAGTTGTTGTTAGTATCATTATAAAACCCACCGCCCTCAAGTCTAATTCCAATTCATAGTGACCCTACAGGACAGAGCAGAACTCTCCCTGAAGGGCTTCCAAGGCTGTAATCTTAACGGGAGCAGATTTCTCCCACAGAGTTAACCAGTGACCTTTCGGTTAGCAGTGGAGGGCTTAACCACTGCGTCACCTGGGCTCTTTTACGGGGTTGCTATGAGTCGGAATTGACTCGACAACAATGAGTTTTTATTATCATTATTGTTTTATTATTAAAAGGGGAGGGGGACATTCAAGCATACTTAATGAATTGGTTAGATTTCTATTCAGATCTTCTCTAGTTGTACATGCCCTGACTTTGGCTTGGTAACTTGTGTTTCAGAGGTGTGCGTGTGGAGGGTAGGCGAGTGGAGAGGGGGCATGAAGAGGGTAGTCAGGAGTTATTTTTTCAACTTCCCTGAGGCTTGCTCTCATCTATACCTGACCCCATTCAAGCCTTACCATAATTCCTCAGTCCTGTCTCCTCATCCAAGATAAGTTTCTACTTGCGACAGTGCCTAAAAGGGGCAATGGCTAATCTTCTGTAGTTGAGTAAATAACGGCTGACATTTTTAAGGTCTGAGTCTCATGATGTGCTCAGTCTTCTGACTGGCGCACACCAGAACTTTTGTAACTTGTTAATGTGATCTAATGGATTAGATTCAGACAAATACCCTAGTGCAGAGTATCTGAGTAATCACTAACGAGAACATTTAAATCCATATTGACTCTTACAAAGAAAATTTGTTCTTAAAATTTAAAAGCAAAGAAATGTTTATGTGGCAGTGATAAAGTCTCAGCAAGGTACAGCAGTGAGCAGGAGGCCAATATTCTTCTTCCAGGCTCTGCTATAAGCTAGCTGTAAGACTTAAACCACATCTTTTGGCCTCTCTGCCCTCAGTTTATTCATCTGTGAAACAAACGGGTTGAGAAGGTCTTTTTCAAATCTAAAACTAACTCTAGGATTAAAAATTAAGTTTTCACTAGGAAATTGAAAAGAACTAAAGATCTAAAAACAGACATCCACTTAAATAACTTACTTAAGCTATTCAGACATACTTAAGAATACACAAACACAGTCTATAACTGAAATTAATACAAGTCACTGGGGAGAATTCAATAAACACATAATTGTTCTCACCTGCTTTTCTTACAATATACAAAAAGGTTATGGACAATCTATTAAAATAAATACCATGGATAACAGAAGTAATAGCTAAAATCAACAAAGCCATTTCCAAGAAAACCGGAACTGGACAAGCCCAAAGTGACACGCTTTGAGGCTCAGTTCCCTCACAAAGATGATGAGAGAATCCAAGATGCTGTTAACCTAACATTATCTAATTCCACTAAGCTCTACAGGAGAAATAATTTTTATAGCAAATATATACCTCTTATTATGTGCTAGGCATTGTTCTTAGCACTTTTCATATTTTAACTCATTTAATCCTCAAAACAGTCCCATAAGTACCATTATTATCCCCGTTTTACAGATGAGGAAACTGAAGCATGGAGAGGTTATCAAATGACTTTTGAGGTCACTCAGCTAGTAAACTGTGAAGCTGGGATATGAACCTAGGCAAGCAGGCTCCAGAGTTTGTGCTCTGTATGTGTTATTAACATATTAGCATATGATGTAAAATGAACAAAGGTGATTCTGTTAACTCTGCAACTAAACTAGCCATGTGACCTAGAATCACTTAACATCTCTAGACCTCACTTCCCATTAAGGGAATTGGACTAAAGGATTTCTAAAGTTCCTTACAGGTCTAACGTTCCAAATTAGATGATACAGAAGTCATATGTCACAACTGTGACCAGCTAACAGCTACATCGACTTTTATCTTCCTCCTTTTACTCTATCACCATATCTCCTTATCATTTTCTTATCATTCATCGTCACAGACCCTCTACTTACCAGCTGCCTGTCCAATAAGAATTATACTGATTATCCTGAGGGAATTACAAATTAATAGAGGTAAACTCTGCCCTCTAGACCACATGCAGGCGGTCTATTTCCTCCAAACTTCCTCCAAACCATGCAGACTGAGACCAGGTACTTAAAATAGACCAGCCATCACTTCACCAGATTAGAGCAGTGGTGCTGGAGAACAGGTCAGTCCACATCTTAATTTATGTTATGTTTTAATGGATGAATTTATTTATTTTTCACAAAACAGTTAAGATGTAGGAGTTAAGCCCACAGGTTCCTACAATCTCACTTCTGCTACGTACAATAAGCAGTATGAACATAATCAGTTACTTAATGGCTGTAAGACTCAGTTTCTCTCATCTATAAACAGGCTAACAACCTACCTTAACAGCCTATGAGGAGAAATGTTTCTAAAGTACATAGCACAGTGACTCACATAGTAAGAACTCAAAAAATAACAGCACTGTTGCTGTCATACTACCACCACTGTTACTTACAATTCCTATACAAAAGCAAGAGCTCCACAGTCTGACAGATTTGATTTCAAATCCGGGCTCTACTACTTATTACTTACGTTGTTCTTAGCTTATTAGGTGCCACTGAGTCAGTTTCAACTAACAGCAACCCTGTGTACAACAGAACGAAACACTGCACAGTCCTGCATCATCCTCACGATTGTTGCTATGTTTGAGCTCATTGTTGCAGCCACTGTGTCAGTTCATCTTGTTGAGGGTCTTCTGCATTTTTTGCTGACCCTCAACTTTACCAAGCATGATATCTTTCTCCAGGGACTGGTCCCTCCTGATAACACATCCAAATTATGTTAGACGAAATCTTGCTTGCCATCCTTGCTTCTAAGGAACATTCTGGCTGTACTTCTTCCAAGACAGATTTGTTCATTCTTCTGGCAGTCCATGGTATATTCAATATTCTTCGCCAACACCAGAATTCAAAGGCATCAATTCTTCGGTCTTCCTTATTCATTGTCCAGCTTTAGCAAGCATAGAAGGCAACTGAAAATATCATGGCTTGGGTCAGGCACTCATTAGTCCTCAAAGCGACATCTTTGCTTTTTAAGACTTTAAAGGGGACTTTTGCAGCAGATTTTCCCAATGCAATATGCAGTTTGATTTCTTGACTGCTGCTTCCACGGCCGTTGACTGTAGATCCAACTAAAGTGAAATCCTTGACAACTTCACTATTTTCTCTGTTTATCATGATGTTGCTTATTGATCCAGTTGTGAGAATTTCTGTTTTATGTTGAGGTGCAATCCATACTAAAGGCTGTAGTCTCTAGTCTTCATCAGTAAGTGCTTCAAGTCCTCTTCACTTTCAGAAAGCAAAGTTGTGTCATCTGCATATCACAGGTTGTTAATACGTCTTCCTCCAATCCTGATGCTGTGTTCATCATCATACAGTCCAGCTTCTCAGATTATTTGCTCAGCATATGGACTGAATAAGTACGGTGAAAGGATACAACTCTGACACACACTTTTCCTGAATTTGAATTACACAAGCATCCCCTTGTTCTGTTCGAACATCTGCCGCTTGGTCTATGTACAGGTTCCTCATGAGCACAATTAAGTGTTCTGGAATTCCTGTTCTTTGCAATTTTATCCATAATTTGTTATGATCCACACAGTCAAATGCCTTTGCATACTCAATAAAACACAGGTAAACATCTTTCTGGTATTTTCTGCTTTCAGCCAAGATCCATCTGACATCAGCAGTGATATCCCCCATTCCATGTCCTCTTCTGAATCCGGCTTGAATTTCTGGCAGTTCCCTGTTGATATACTGCTGCAACTGCTTTTAAATGATCTTTAGCAAAATTTTACTTGTGTTTGATATTAATGATACAGTTTGATAATTTCCACATTCTGTTGGATCACCTTTCTTCGGACTGGGTACAAATATGGATCTCCTCCCATCCACTGGCCAGGTAGCTGTCTTCCAAATTTCTTGGCATAGACAAGTGAGCACCTCCAGCGCTGTTTGCTGAAACTTCTCAATTGGTATTCCATCAATTCGTGGAGTCTTGTTTTACGCCAATGCCTTTAGTGCATCTTGGACTCCTTCCTTCAGTACCATCAGTTCTTGATCATATGCTACCTCCTGAAATGGTTGAACATCGACCAATTCTTTTTGGTACAGTGACTCTGTGTATTCCCTTCCACCCTCTTTTGATGCTTTCTGCGTCGTTCAATATTTTCCTTGTAGAATCCCTCAATATTGCAATTCAAGGTTTGAATTTTTTTAGTTCACTCAGCTTAAGAAATGCTAAGTGTGTTCTTCCTTTTTGGTTTTCTAACTCCAGGTCTCTGCCCATTTCATTATAATATTTTACTTTGTCTTCTTCAGCCACCCTTTGAAATCTGTTCAGCTCTTTTACGTTATCATTTCTTCTGTTACCTTTAGCTACTCTGCATTCAAGAGGAAGTTTTAGAGTCTCTTCTGGCATCCATTTTGGTCTTTTCTTTCTTTCCTGTCTTTTCAATGACCTCTTGCTTTCTTCATGTATGATGTCCTTGATGTCATTCCACAACTCATCTGGTCTTCAGTCATTAGTGTTCAAAGCATCAAATCTATTCTTCAGATGATCTCTAAATTTAGGTAGGGTATACTCAAAGTTGTACTTTAATTTTCTTCAGCTTCAACTTGAACTTGCGCATGAGCAATCGACTGTCTGTTCTACAGTCGGCCCCTGGCCTTGTTCTGACTGATGATACTGAACTTCTCCATCATCTCTTTCAACAGATGTAGTAGATTGATTCCTGTGTATTCCATCTGGTGAGGTCCACGTGTATAGTCACTGTTTATGTTGTTGAAAAAAGGTATTTGCAGTGAAGACGTCAGTGGTCTTGCAAAATTCTATCATGCGATCTCTGGCATCATTTCTATCACCAAGGCCATATTTTCCAACCACCCATCATTCTTTGTTTCCAACTTTCGCGTTCCAAACACCAGTAATTACCAATGCATCATGACTGCGTGTGTGATCAATTTCAGACTGCAAAAGTTGGTAAAAATCTTCAAATTCTTCACCTTTGGCTTTAGTGGTAATAACAGTCATATTAACTGGTCTTTCTTGTAGGTGTATGGATATTATCCTATGACTGACAGTGTTGTACTTCAGGACAGATCTTGAAAAGTTCTTTTTGACAATGAATGCGATATCATTCCTCAATTTGTCACTCCCAGCATAGCAGACCATATGATTGATTCAAAATGGTCAATACTAGTTCATTTCAGCTGACTCTCATTAATGCCTGGGATATCGATCTTTATGCATTCCATTTCATTTTTGATGACTTCCAGTTTTCGTAGATTCATACTTGGTACATTCCACGTCCTAATTATCAATGAATGTTTGCAGCTGTTTCTTCTCATTTTGTGTCGTGCCACATCAGCAAATGAAGGTCCTGGAAGCTTGACTCCATCCACGTCATTAAGGTCGACTCCACTTTGAGGATGCAGCTCTTCCCCAGCCTTATTCTGAGTACCTTCCAACCTGAGGGGCTCATCTTCCGGTCCTACATCAGACAATGTTCCACCGCTATTCATAAGGTTTTCACTAGCCATTTTTTCACAAGTAGACTGCCAGGTCCTTCTTCCTAGTCGGTGTTTGTCTGGAGGCTCTGCTGAAACCTGTCCACCGTGGGGGACCCTGCTAGTATTTGAAATACCGGTGGCAAAGCTTCCAGCATCACAGCAAGACACAAGCCACCACAGTACAACAAAAATGACAGACACGTGGTGGTATCAGTTATGCAGCCTTGAGCAACTTGACTAGTCTGTCAATTTCATCATCAGTAAAATGCAGATGATAAATCATCTATTTTGCAAAACTATGGTAAAGATTAAAAGAGATAACATATGTAAAGTAGCTAACCCTTGGCTCCAAACTGCTCAATGAATGTTAATTCTTTTCTCCTTAATGACAAACTGATCACATTTCTACTAATTCAATTACAAGAAAGGAGAGCGGAATTTGGGAATCAGATGAAATCTAGGTAAACCAACTTTCTTTTCTCCATAGTCCTTTACTGTGAGGCAGATACCATAGAATGTTCACCCATGAGATTCCCTTAACCGCTCATGCGCCTCATAAGACTAGAGAGCCTTTTCTCAAGACATCTTCAAATGTTCTGAAAGGAATCCTGGGCTCCAAAGAAGAATCTCTCGAAGTACGGTCAGGGACTTCTGGGGGTCTCTGAGACCCTTTCAAGGAACCCAAGTGGTCAAAACTATTTTCATAATAATAACACTTCAGTAGCTTTTTTCACTCTCATTCTTTCATGAGTCTTCCAGAGGCTACATGAAGTATGATGTCATCTCTCTGATGACCAGTGGAAGGTCATATATTCTTGTGTTTTAAAAGTTTTTCAGTTTTAATTTCTAATACAGTAAATATCAATAAATATAACCTAAAAAACAAAACCTCTCTGGAATCCTCAATAATTTTGAAGAGTTCAAATGATCCTGAGACCAGAAAGTTTGGCAACCAGTGCTCTAAGGTATAGAAAAAACCCACAAAGCACATGAACTACCCTGTGAACTACAACTTTACCAATTTAGCTTAGATAAGTAATTTACACAATGATCTACAAACTTCCCATTTTCCTCTATGATTTACATTTCAGTCCCTCGATCTTCAAAAATCACTTGATAACTATTTGTGAATAGTCAGTGACAGAACTAAGAACTGTGACAGAACTGGTCTAAGGATCTCCTTATTCCTGATCTAGAGTCTTTCTAATACTGCAGGTCACCCTGCAGTAAGAAATGACCATGTTTTCTTAATCAATATATTCTCCCTTTTGTTACAGAAAATATGAAAATTGTAAGTTTTGTTTACAGCAGGTTAATTATACTTTCCTCTGACCTACCAAATAAGCAATTTTTAAAAGATTTTCTGATCAGTTCCTAGAGATACTAGACTTGCTTAGTGATGGGAAAAAATAGGTGACTAAATTTTTCCCTATAAGCAAATTACATATAAAGGTATACAGCAAACAGTTTTTGAAAGGCTAAGGAGAAAGTCTTCAGTATCGTTTACACAATTTATCCAAATTTGTAACTGTGTTCCAAGTCTTCAATCTGCAATCTTCCCCTTTCTACACCATTTTTAATTCTGAAAACACTTTACGTTAACTGAAATACAAAACAAAAAAACACTGCAGAAAAACACTTGTGTGTGTATATGTTTTGCTTTTTCTCTATTTTTAAGGTAATGAAAGGGCTAGAATTCAATGATAAATCAGTCTATAGCAAATAGTAGGGCACATATAAATATCTATTCAATCAATGAATGAATGATTTTTAAGGCTTTAGTTCATGAGTTTTGCCTACCTAGCTTCTCTTAGCATCAACTGAGAAAGGGAAAGATCTGAAAAGGCAAATACAACTGGGCAAGAACTCTGGAATTTTGACACTCTTTTCAATCCTAAAGGCCAGTTCAATACCATGTAATTCACAAAACAGCTATGGTTAAGCTGTACAACTTTGATAAAATCCTACAAACTTTTTATGGTATACCCCCCCCCAAAAAAAAAAAAAAGTTTTACTGTGTAACAGCCAGAATATGTCTGTTAATTTTAAATTACATTATAAAACATAGAAAAATAAAAGTTTTAAAAAGCTGAGACAAGGATGAAATAAACAATTTTTTTAACTTTCATTTATTAAGAGTACAAAAATAGTTTTGATCTCTCTTAAAAATTATCATCAATAGCAATACTTTCAGAGAACAACATAAAAGTTTCATTACTTTTTAAAATCTTAGTTTAATATTTTGCGACACAGTATTTCAAAGGCCTGGTTCAAAGTTCAAAATGCAAGTGATTGTGACACTTGATTGTAATGGCTATAAGCTGAAAATATACCTCACAAAAGCAAAATATTCACAATATATAATATACTGAGGGTGATGTTCATCATGGATGACGCGTTGCCATCTAGTTGGTTCCAACTCATAGTGAGCCTACAGGACAGAGTAGAACTGCCCATAGGGTTTCCAAGGAGCAGCTGGTGGATTTGAACTGCTGACCTTTTGGGTGACAGTGGATGTAAAAACCTTATTTCAAAGGCTTATCTCAATAATTTTGAAATGTTCTGCCCAACTTCTTGTCAGGTCTATTGAAGTATCATTATTTTTATCTGTAATTTGGCTGACAAAAGGCTAGTACTAGAAGTAGAATTGTCAGCTCTACCATTTTCTTGTTCACTTGCACTTGTGAACAATATTTCCCAAACAAGAAATATTGCTAAGTCTTCTTTACAGAAGTCATTAGGTCACATCCACTTCACAAGGGTTAGTTTAGTTAAACTAGGTAATATCCATAAACTCATTTAACTGCAGCCATAAGCTGGATTAACTGCCATTTGCTTAAAGTGGAAAAACAAGTGAGAGGACTATTGTCGATCCTCTCACTTTCCCTAAGAACACTTGTGTATGACCTGCTAAGTGAGGGTACAGCATCAAGCCATTTAAATACCTGTATCAGTAAAGCTTTATTTCTTCCTTTTCTTATACAAAAAAATAAATATAATTAACAGCTCTAATCTATCTTCTCTTTCTCCATGAGAGTTTTGGGTACTCACCTTTGGGAGTATTTAAATATTCTTGAAACCCTAGCCAGCCGGACTCGATCAGTCTCTCAAGTGCTTTCCAGATTAGGATTGAATTTGAAGCCAGAACTAATTTCCCATAGTCACCTCAGGTCAAATAAGATTCTAAGGGTCTCATGATCTGGGCCTTTACCCAAAATCTGATCCAAAACCAACCTTCAAAGATGGACAAGTATAATCTTTCCAGAATAATCACCCTAAAACACTTTACAAAAATTATGAAGAACAGTTATAGCTTCCTGTCTTAGACAACATTCATTCACTCACTTAAGAAACATCTGTGTCAGGCATCTCACTGACACAATCATTTGCAAGTACTATCTTAAATACACTATACTGTACTTTCATCTGTGGGAGAAGTGCCTGAAAGAAAACGTGTGGTTTGTGCCCCATCGGGTGGCCAAACTGGAAATTTCAAACAAGTTCCAGCAAGGCAATTTAACCCTAACTAATCAACATAATAGGGTCGCTATGAGTCGGAACTGACTCGACAGCAGTGGGTTGGATCATGTTATTAATAATATTCTTTTAAATTATGTCCTCTTTATCTATCAAATATAATTAAAATCACAAAAAAGGCACAGAAATTTAAAGCTGGATGGTCCTTAGAAAATACGGGGCTGTGAGTTTAGAAACCATCAAATCCAGTCCTCTCAGTCTTCAGATGAAGAACCTAAAACCCAGAAAGAGGAAGTGATTTCATCAGGGTCACACAGCTAGTGTGTGTGACCCCAATGATTACACATCCAATGCTCAAGAGACTAACTATATATATGATCTTGGACAAGTGACTTAACCTTTCTAGACTTCAGATTCCTTGCCTGAAAAAACAAGGAGGGAGATAATCTCTAAATTCCCTGTCTGCTCTAAAATCCTGTAATTTACAGACCTCATTATTTTAGTATCTTGCAAAACTATAGTATACACTAAAAAAACCACTCCTGGTTCCTGAAGAACCAAAGAAGCATAAGTCCCTAGGGAAGAAAACACAAGTCAGCATCAATATATTTGCTGCTTTGGCTAATATTCTGTAAAATGTTCTATACAGTCTATTTGGTATTAATTGGTCTAAGTTAATTTTGATTAATCAACTACAAGCTCTAAAATATACAAAATACACTGACTGTAAATTTTTTTAAAAAGTGTTCTTATAAAGATTTATTGATGCTGTATCGTAAATGTCAAGATTTACACTCAAACAGATTACTGGAGACAGGGACAGTCTCTGCTCATTTATGTTTATTCTTTGTAAATATTATTCACAAACTTGGATCAAATAGATTTTCTTTATGTGGTTTCTTCATACTTCTCTATTCTTTCATGCTTTATTATTCTGCCTATGAAGACTGAGTCTATGAACTCCACAACCTATTTTCAAATTAAAAACTATATAAATTTTCTGGATATTGATGGCTCAGTAGCATTAAAAAAAATTAATAATCCAAGGAATAACAACCATTAGAAGTTAAATCAAAGAACCTATGAACTAGAGTGGATCTTGAACGCTCTGGCCCTATATTCTTATTTTATGGAACAAGAAAGAGGCCTAGAAAGGCAAAAAGATTGTCCCCAGGGTTTCACGGTTAACTTATAAAAAAATCAGCACTTATCATATAACTATGTATACATAACATTACATATAATTATAGACGTATAACAAAATTTTCAGTTCTAATGCTCCATTTATTTCAAGTAATACTTAATACAGCAAAATGACAAAAAACAAAGAATCTGAACTGTTCAGAATGGTTCACAGTACTGGAAAGCACCATAGGCTAAAAATCAGGAGTAATACACCAAAATTTCACCACCACTGCCTGAAACACAAATTCAAGTCTTTGCTGTACTAAGAATGTTTTAGCAGCATCATCTTCATATAGCTGGACTACATACTATTGCATTATGAAAGGTTGTTTTCTCTAGCAAAGGCTAATACATCTCTTACGTGTATCTTTTTTTTCTCCAAAGTTTTTAAACTGTCAAAATTCCTGGGCTCTAAACACTCTTATTTATGCTGCTTTGTTATTTTTAAAGGAACACCACCAACTCTTGAGAAACAATACACAACACACAGATTCCAACCCTATAAGCATTTCTTTAACGGCTCCAACTCACAGAGAAAAGTGCCTCCCACTTAATTTTGCCTACTAAACAACGAGCTCAGGAGTCACATAGTAGGGAATCTCTGCAGAATCAAATTTCAATTATCCACAATAAATGAAATTTTCAAAAAGCAATTTATAATTGGCCAGGGCAAGATAATTCAGTCACACATATGCTCAGGAATTTTGTACCTCTGCAACCAACCTAGAGTAACCATTAGGGTTAGTACCCAAATGGACTATGTGAATGAAGAGTCCCAGGGTCACTGTGGTTACTCCAATCACAAAGCTAACATTACAAATCAAGAGGTAATTGCATTTCCAAACTAAATCCATATGCTTCCCCTTCCAGTCTCAAATATTCTAGATTAACACAATTCTATGAAACAGTTAAGTGCTGTAATACTTAAAATGAATCACAGCATACATCCAACCACTATTACTTCTGCCCAAATCAAGCACAGCATACCATATAACAAGTACAAGATGTTGCTTCAGTGTGTTTATGTCCTATGCTTCCAGGAAGAACTGGCAGTGGTGCTGAAAATTACTACTAGAATGATGAAAGACTGATACTCTTCTTTCAATAAAAACCATCATCTGGACTCTAGCCAAGATTTTAAAACTGACTGAATATTATTAGAAACAATAAGTCAAAAACTCTACAGCCTGAAATGCCAGTTCCTTACTATTTCATTCTTATTTACAAAATGTGGCCATAAAACATTCTAAGAAAATTAAATGACAAGAAAGCACTAATAATTCTAGGCCCTTCATTTCTGGCAATAATAAAAAAAACTATATATTACATGTGAGTTTATTTTACAATCTTTAAGGTTTTGTTTAACCTACCTACATTCCTTTCCCTATCTCCTTCAATTATTACAATGACTACATGAATAAATAAACTCACTGCTATTGCCAAAACGTCCTTATCACTGAACTTAAATAAATATAAACAGAAGACTAAAACAGTTTAATTCACAAAATCTAGCTAGCATATGTGTCTTCATATTCGTTTTATACTCTTTGTTCCTGCACATAACATACATGTGAATTCCTGGAGGTTACAGATAAGTCTTTCTCTATCCAGGAGCTGAACAGCCAGCTACTGAGAATAACCTATTACAATGTTTAAAGAAAGCCCTCTAGGTATCTTGCCTTCTAAATATATAAATGAGTTCATTATCTTTACTTTTTCCTGAATTAATGTAAGGTAATGGCACGTTCCTTATCGCCATCTATTAAATATCCTCCAAGAGCTGTTATCACGGAAATTGGGCAGGGGAAAGAGGAAAAGAGATAGCATGAATTCTGTAATACATAGGGACATTTTAAAAGTACATTGTTTAATTTAAAAAAAAGTTTTCATCTAGCCAATCAAATCTATAAGGCCTTTTATTTTGAAATATGCTAATCACAGACCATTTTGAAATGATATTAAATGAAAAATTTGCAAGATAAAAAAGTACACTGTTTACAATATAGTAATTTTCTCCCTAGCAAACAAGAATTTTAGGAAATAAAACCTGAAAATTTTAACAGTTCTCCTCTTCTGTCCTTCATCTCCCTTCACACCATTCCAAAACAAGAGAAGAGCCAAAACCAAAGATGTGATTACTTTGTATACCTCAATCAGTAAAAAGACAAGTCGCCGTCCTTTTATCAAAACAGAACAGTTTATCACAATATGTTTGCACAGTGTAATCACTATGCAATATATATTTAAATAAAGTTTCAACCCGGTTACAAAGCCTTTGTCAACAGTGGGCAAATAGGAAAAAGACGAAGGGCTCTGTGGAACGAAGGACTCGGAGGAAATTACCGGAGGGGCTTATCTCGGAAACGGAGGATTCCCTGGTAAGAGGTGAGCAGAGAGAAACAAAACCTAACGTTGGCAAGGGGGCGCTCGCCCAGGGTGGGGACGAGAGGTCAGAGTGAGTGGGAAGAAGGGGATTTAGCGCGGAACCGCCGCGACCCAGGGCTGCCTTCGCACCCGCGACTACCCCACCTGGGCTCACCCTCCCACCACCATTCCCCACCCCGGGCCGGGGCTGTGCCCTTTCCTCCCGGTCCGCCGCCTGCATATCCGTTACCTCGGCGGCAGCGGGGCTGCGGGGGAGGGGGAGGGCAGCGGGGCCCGGAGGGGGACTGCCGCGGAGGAGATGCCGCAGTGCCTCCCCGCCGCACCGGGTCAGAGTCCACCAAAGCGCCGGGAAGCAGCACCAGCGGAAAACAGCGGTGGAGGTCGGGACCGGGCGAGAGGGTGGCCCCTCTGAATCCCCCCATACCCCGGCCGCCGCTGGTACCTCATACTGGATGTACTGCTTCCTCCACTCGGGAGTGATGTGCGCGGAGAGGTGCTCGGCGAACTTCATTCTGCCGTTTCCCCCTTACGCCCACTCGGGTCCAGCAGCTACTGGCGGCGGCGGCGGCAACAGCGACTCCGACTCCTCCCCACATGGGCCCCGGCGCGGCGCTGCGCTGCGCTTCTCTCCTCCTCCGCCGCCGCCGAGGTCTCCTCAGAGCCGCCCTCCCGCCATCTTCCTCCTCCTCTCCATAGCCCCGCCCCGCCCCGCCCTCCAGACGTCATCCCCATGGTAACCGCCTACGCCGCACCGACGGAAGGGGGCGGGGTAAAGGACGGGGTAAAGGGCGGGGTAAGGGGCGGGATGGGGGGGGGGTGGACATTCCTTAAGACCCCGCCTCTTCGGGGCCGAACATGCTGGAGGCACCTCCCCTAACTGCTTTCGTCTGGTTCCTGTAAGCTTTAAAACTGCTCTCTACCTCCTGTCTGGGAAACAGCAGTGTTGTTATTGCAATTAATATTAATACCTAGCAACAGTAATCCACACAAGACGTTTATATTTGCAAAGAACTGTACAAGTATTTTTTCATTTGAATATTCTTCAAAAAATCCTTAAGGATAGATCAGCATTAATTACAAATTGAGTAGCTAAAACAGACGAAGTATTTAAGACCCAAATGTATTTAAAGAAATGTTATTTTGTGGGCTCTAGGTGCTCAATAAATGCTTGTTGACTTCAATTAAAGATGTCAGTGCCAAAAATTGCATGCTGCTACTGAATGTCAATGTAATTGTCTAGTCTGGAGGGTGCGAGTGGATACTAGAAAGGACAATAACAACACTTGGACCCAAGCCAGGACCGGGGAGTACCAACTGGACTTGTGACTGAGCTTCCTGTGGGCTAGGAGCTGAGAGGGAAATCAATGTTGGGAGGAAGGAGAGTCTCCTAGAGGACTGTAGGGAGACCAGAAATGGGCCCAGCCTCCAGGCTAAACTATCCTTGGGGAGCATGAGAAATAGATCACCCACACAGCTAGGCACTAGTTGAGTGTGAGAAAGGTTGGTCTGAAGAATCTGATTTGGGACAGAAACCCAGGTCCCACCCTGGATGGAGGAGCCCTGGATAATAATAGTTAATATTTATTGAGGAAGAAAGACCTGGTGATCTACTTCTGAAAATTAGCCCATGAAAACTCTATGGATTACAACAGTCCAATCCCGTTGTGCACGGGGTCAGTATGAGTAGGGGACCTACTTGACAGCAGCTAACAACAACAACAGAACATTTATTGAGCACTCACTGTCCATGTACTAAGCACTATTTTAAACTCCTTGCATGTACCTTGTCCTTTAATTCTCACAATTTTGATGAGTTTACTAGGGAACTACTGTGACTGGGACAGTATTCTGAGATATCAGACTGTGCTGTTGGCTTTTTTTCTTCCATGTATTTTTCCTTTTTCCTTCTCCCTTAATTCATGCCAGTAGGGGTTTGCAACTGTTTCCTTGGGGGAGAAATACAAAATAGGCATAACCTATGAGTCTTTCTGGCTTTTGTTTTACAAAAGCCTAAACTCCTGGTGAAAGGTTAACCGGGGTCAAAAATAAAAATAAAAAAAGAACTCCCCTCACCTCAGCCTCATGTCAGACTGCCCCACCATAAAGATTCCCCTCTACTGAAGGTAAATGTTGCTGGAAAAGAGATAAACACATGTGTAGAGAGAGCTCTGCCGCCAGGAAGGAGTCACAACTGCAGAGAGGAAACCACTGCATGGTGTGCCTAGGAAGACAGAACTAGGGACAGCTGCAGAGAGATTTCAGGGCCTTTAGTCAGACATGGAAGTAGCAGAAGCTTCCAGCACTACAGATCTGGGACTGGAATAGTGGGCTCCTGGCAGCAACCCTCGTAGACCATAGCATGGTCTTCACACCCCTGCTCCCAGCAGCACTGTACTTTCATGCCTTAACACTGCACAACTCTGGCCCAACACTGGCAAGTAAAGGAAATCCTCAACAGTAGCTCTGAAAACAATAATACTTATTTTTTCCCAATCCTGATCCAGAGCCCTGCCACTCAGTTGGACATGAAAATGTTACTTTATCCACTGAAGTAGATTTAATAAGTTTCCTTGTTCCCAGCATTATTTACAATAATGGAGCCTCACTGACAGAACCATCAAATATTTGGTATTTATTGAACAGAGCACTCTGCTGGGTACTATGAATGATAATCTGAATAGTTTCACTCTAAATCAGGAGGGGCCCGTGCCTTAGACTTTCTTTTGTTTTTAGGCAAATCGTTCTTCATTTAATAAAACTTTATTGAGTATCTGTGATATTCCAGTCATGCCACTATGGGGATGAAGGACGGTTTAAAAATAAATAAGACTCTGTCTTTTTCCTAGAGGAAATCACAGTCTAGTCAAAAAGGCAGGCAGATAAACCAATAGCTAGACTGTAGTGCGATACTTGCTGTAACTGAGGTATATGCAGGGAAATAACCATCCAACCAGGAAGTAAAGGATGACATCAGAGAAGGTGGTTTTGAAATCCCATCTTAGACAACAATCTGACAGGGAGAAAGACACCCCAAGGGTCTCAAAGGCAAAAAGCAAGAGCTAGGGTGTTTTGCAAGAAGTCAGAATTGTTAAAGAATGGCAAGAAGCAGTCTGACTGGATTATCCTTTAAGGCAGCTAAATGCCCTCCTCAAAGAAACTGCCTGCTCCCTACCCTCCCCAACCCATTCTGAGTAGGTTGACCCTCTTCCAGCTTCCACATTATGGTGGTGCACAGTCCTTACTGTATTGTCAATAATAATTTGTGTCAGAGACTATGAGCTCCTTGAAGACAGGTTGCTTATTTCTCTTGTTTTCTCCAATATAGCAAGATGCCTGGCACTCAGGTATTCTGTAAGTGTTGAAGGAATACAGGAGAGAAGAAAGGAAGGAAGGAAAAGATGGAGGGAAGGAGGAAGGGAGAGGGGGAAGGAAGGAGGGTGAGAGAGGGAAGGAAGAAGGAAAGGGCAGGGCACATGGAGAGAAGTTGTAGGAAATAAAGTTGGAACAAGATTGTGAAGGAATAAGTCATGACATCAGATGCAGTAAGGGTTTTTGAAGAAGTTTAAGTCAGGTTTATGAGACACTGGTGGTTCAGTGGTAGAATTCGCACCTGCCATTCTGGAGACCCAGGTTCAATTCCTGGCCAATGCATGGGTTCGATTTCGGCCAATGTGCCTCATGTGCAGCCACCACCCGTCTGTCAGTGGAGGCTTGCATGTTGCTATGATGCTGAGCAGGTTTCAATGGAGCTTCCAGGCTAAGATGGACTAAAAAGAAAGCCCTGGCAATCTACTTCTGAAAAATCAGCCAATGAAAACCCTATGGATCACAACAATTCGATCTGAAACCCATCATGAGGATGGCACAAGATCGGTAGTGTTTCATTCCGTTGTGCGTGGGGCCACCACGATTCAGGGCCAACTTAAGGGCAAATAACAACAACAACAGCTCAGCTTTGGGAAAGCAGTATATTGTAACTTCTTGACTCTGGAAACAACCAAACCAAAACCCAAACTCGTTGTCCTCATGTCGATTCCTACTCATAGCAACCCTATAGGACAGAGTAGAACTGCCCCATAGGGTTTCTCTAGGAACAACAGACCTGTATGAAAACACTTACCAGCTGTGTGACCTTGCGTAAAGTACATTACCTCTTACAGCCTTAGTTTCCTTACCTCTCAAATGAGGATAATAACCCCCCCACCCCAGGTTGTTATGAGGATTAAATGAAATTCTACGTACAAAGCGTTTAGCATAATGGTCCCTGGCTGAGCACTTAATAAATGGTGGTGTTGTTGTTGCGTGCCGTAGAGTCCATTTCAGCTCATAGGGACCCCACGTGACACAGTAGAACTGCCCATAGGGTTTTTTTTTTTTTTTTTGGCTGTAATCTTTACAGAAGCAGATTGCCAGGTCTTTCTCTCCCAAAGCTGCTGGGTGGGTTCGAACTGACAAGCTTTAGGTTAGCAGCCAAACGCTTAACCATTTGCATCACCAGGGCTCCTCCAATAAATGGTAGTCTTTCAAAAAACTGTCAGCAGTGAGATGGACTGGAGTAACCTTTGGATTTAGCAATTACAGAGTTGTTATTAACCTTAGAGAAAGTAGCTTCAATAGCATGAAGGGCTGCAGAAGACTGAGGAGTGAACAGCATTTTGTTTTTGCATATCCTAAATCGTATCTTTTCTGTGTACGTGATGTACGATGACCAGGAGTGAGAATTTAATAGTATAACCCACAATTTATCCACAAATTCATAACTGCTGAATCTAAAGAGTTTATATTTATCACACATAATTCTAAGTTTTGGAACAGTTATACTTACCACAAAGTAACTGTTCTAAAACTTAGAATTATGCGTGATAAATATAAAGCAAACTGTTGCTTGAGAAAATGAGACTGGTGATCATGCTGAAGGGTGAGGAGCTGACCTGCAGAGGGATCAAATCTTAAGCTACACCTCCAATGAAGCTGAATAAGCAAGGATTTCACAGAAGTAAAGATTATTTTCTTAGTATGGCCCAGACTCAGAATTATATGGGGCTCAGTTCAGCTTTTAAAAATGATAGATTTATAGATCTCATAGGAGTTCAATATATGGACTTCAGAAGGCACATGACTCCCCTAAAATGACATGCAAAACTTTGTGTGTAATTTGAATATTTTTCCGGAAGAAGAGTCCATAGCTTCCACCATTTCTCAAAAGTGTCCACAACACAAAAATGTTTAGAACAACTGCACCAGGACAATGATCCCCCGACTATATATATGTATATGTATATATATATATATATATATACATATACATAAAGAATGTACAAAAGAGGTTTCAAAAGACTCATTTCAGTAATTTGTAGATACACTTTTATTTTAATACAATTTGATTAAGTTCACCTTGAATTTTTTTTTTTAAGGAGTTAGGGTATTTTGCAAGTTACAAAAGAGCGTTTATAATATTCATTCATTCAACAAATATTTATTAAGCAGCTACTACTTACCAGGCTCTGTTCTAGGCATTGAGGATACAGCAGCGTACACTAAACAAGGGGCACGGTGGACAAATCCCACCTTCATTGCTAATTTCGTGGTAAGGATCAGCATAAATTCATTTCTCACCTGGAAATGGATCCAGTCCTCACCTTCCCACTTCTCCATCCTCATTGTCAGCCACCCAAGCAGCACTCTGTTTCCAACCCCAGATGCCCGGAACCAGGTCAGAGCACACAGGTAAAAGAACACAGTCTTTCAGACTGCCCAACAAACAGATGGGGCTGGCTCTCACTGCCACTGTGGGTTCAATAATCCCCAGGAACAACTCACAGAATTCATGGAGAATATCTATACTTAAACCTAAAAAAACCCATTATCATCTAGTCGATTCCAATTCATAGCAACCATATAGGACAGAGTACAACTGCGCCATAGGGTTTCCAAGGTTGTAATGTTTACCAAAGCCGACGGCCACATCTTTCTCCTGGGGATCGGCTGGTGGGTTTGAACTGCCAACTTTCTGGTTAGCCTCTGGGCTTCTCATATAGGGGAAACAGACAATAAACAAGTCAGTATGCAATAGGTTAGTTGGAGATAAGGGTAAGGTATAGAAAAGAAGCCCTGGCGTCATAGTGGTTAGGCACTTGGCTGCTAACCAAAAGGTTGGCAGTTTCAACCCACCAGCCACTCCGAGGGAGACTGATGTGGCAGTCTGCTACCATAAAGCTTACAGTCTTAGAAACCCTATAGGGCAGATCTACTCTGTCCTATAGGGTCACTGAGTTGGAATGAACTCAATGGCACACAAGAACAAGTTATGGAAAGAATGCTGTAATATTTTATATAGGGTAGTCAGAAAAGGCCTCACTGAGAAAATGATTTTTAACCAGAGATCTGAAGAAAGGGAGGGGAAAAAAAAGTTGTGGATATGCATGGGACATGGGGGTGGAGTGAGGTGAGAAGAGGATTTAGAACAGAAGGATCAGCAAGTGCAAAGTCCCTGAGACTGGAATGTGCTGAGTGTGTTGGAGCAAGGATGCCAGTGTGGTTAAAGATGGAGGCAGAGAGATGACGTCAGACAGATAGTTGGAAGCCAAATTGTAGGCCAAGGTAAAGATTTGGACTCTGAGTGAATTGAGGCCTTTGGAGGTTTTTGAGTGACATCATCTGATTTATGTTTTTTTGCTGTCTTCAGGGGTGTTAAAAATGATCAAAACTCAAGGAAATTGAAACATAAGGTTTATTCTGAGTAGTTATTCTATATACATACAGGGAGCCCATTTTGATTCCAAAAAAAAGGTAAATGGCTCAAAGTAAGCTAGTTACAATGAAGCTTATAACGAGAAGAGGAGGGAGAAGAATGGAAGATCAACCACTGGCTAATCTTACATGATTGATTGAATCCTGTCCGCCCTCTTATACTGAGATCAATTTATATCAAATTACTAGGTGGTCTCTGGCCTGGCAGCTGAAAATTTGGTGTTGTGGGAAGAAAAAACCTTAAAATCAAAGTAAGATGTCTGTTATTAATTTTTCTCTTTGACAGGAAGAAGCAGGGGAGATATGAGGGTGGTTTGGACCAGGAGGTTAGCAGTAGAAGTGATAAGAACTGGTTGGAAATTTAACACATTTTCAAGGTAGAGCCGACAGGATTTACTTGTGGATTAGATGTGGGATATTAGCAAAAGAGAGACATCAAGGATGACTCCAAGGTCTTTTGCTGAGTAACTAAAATAATAGGGTTGGGGAATATTGCAGAAGGAGCCAGGATGAGGTGGGGGTGGAACTAAGGAGTTCAGTTTTGGGCATGTTATGTTGGAGACGCCTATCAGACATCCAGGTGGAAAGGTCCAATAGACAATACGGAGTCTGGAGGTCAGCAGAGAGGCCCTGGATGGAGATATAAATTTGTGAGTCAACAAGGAAGGTAAAATTAGTGTTTAAAGCCTTGAGAGTGGATGAGATCCCCTAGGGAATGAGTGGAGATAAAAAAGAAAAGAGGTCTGAGGATGCAGCCCTGGGGCATTCCAATATTTAAAGGTCAGGAAGATGAGGAGAAATCCACAAAGGAGACCAAGAAGACATTAGGAGAAGTGGAAGCCAATAAAGTGAGAACTGGTCATTCTTTCAGGACATATTTCTGTTTAGGGGAGCAGAATAATGAGGTGGTAACTGCATTGGGATATGATAATACAGGGCTTTTTTTTTTTAAGATGGAAGAAATGACAGCACATATATATTCTGATGGAAATGATTCAGGATAGAAAAATAAATGGATGATTTAGGAAGAGAAAGGGACATAAATTTTCTCTCCATAACACTGCACATAAAATGAACATATGTTTAAATAATGAGACAGGATCAAGAAGGATGTTCGGAATAGTTATCTCTAGGTTATAGATAGCAAGCGATTTTTACTCCTTGTACTTTTCCATGTTGCTTTCAATTTTTACAAAGTTTGTTTATCAAGTCTACAAAAACAATAAGAATTCTATTTAAATGACCCCAGAACCACTGATATCCAATGAATGTGAAAAGTATCTCTGTAGCATTTGATACTACAAGCCACAGAAGGAAACCAGTGGACTAGAAACCAGTGGATAGTCCAGGATCTGGAAGCTCAAGCGAAGGCCTGCCTGGAGAAGACAGAAGGTAACTGGATCGAGAGCACAGATAGAGGGAGGTATTAGCCCTTAAAAGTAGACCTGAAATCATTTGAGACATGGTGGTGGTGGGAGTGTTCATGAGAACCTGCACAGAGGTTGCAGATGGAAGGGAGTGAAGTTAAGCAGAAAAATAGGAGCAGGGTTGGGCAAAAGTTATGTGAGAAGCAGTGAGGACCTTTTTTTTTTTTTTTTTTTTTGTCTTTCAAGACGTTTTTAAGCACTAACATCCAAATAAAGAGTTATGCTTTAAATGGTATTGCTGTTTTAGACTTAGGGCAATTTTTTTTTTTTTATTGTACTTCAGTTGAAGGCTTACAGAACAAATAGTTTCTCATGAAACGGTAGTACACATATTGTTTTAGGACATTGGTTAACAACCCCACAACATGTCAACCCTCTCCCTTCTCAACCTTTTATTTTTTTTAGTTTTATTTTATTTTATTTTTTTTTAAATTGTACTTCAGGTGAAGGCTTACAGAACAAATAGTTTCTCGTGAAACAGTAGTACACATGTTGTTTTATGACATTGGTTAACAACCCCACAACATATCAACCCTCTAACTTCTCAACCGTTTTTTTTTGGTGAAAAT
>NW_004443957.1:17578498-17593144 GCF_000243295.1 Trichechus manatus latirostris | reverse complement strand
CTATGACACTGTCCATTTCTGAAATCTTGTTGTTTATCTTTTGGATTTCTAATTGTTGTTTTTGTATGATTTCTAGTTGTGAATTTATTTTAGCATTTTGTTCCTGTATTATTTTCTTGAATTCTTCTATTTTTCTGTCTGTATTTTCCATGAATTTGTCTCCCTTTCCCATGAATTTGTCTATTTTTTTCCTCATTTTTGTCTGTTTTTTGTTTCAACCCTTGGATAATTCTGAATATTAGAGATCTGAATTCCCTATCAGTTAGGTCTAGTGCCTTTTCTTCTACTGGAAGGTCATTTGATGTTTTATTTTGGATGCCTACTGGAACCATCCTGTCCTGTTTCTGTAAATGTTTTGATATTGTCTGCTGTCTTCGGGGCATTCAGTGGTTATTTTCCTCATTTATTGATTGTAGATTTGTTTGTTTCACCCTGCTTTTTTGTTTTATTTTGTTATGTCTGAGCAGGCAGGCTGTACGTTCTTTGTTGTTTGCTCATCTGTGGGTGCAATACTTTTCACCTCCTTCTCCAGTGGGCAGGGTCAGTCACTCAGGTATGGCACAGCAGGGCAGGTCCAGCTGAAGGGGAGTTGCCAGGATGGGTTGTTTGTGGCACGTGCCAGGGCTGACAGTGCGGACTGGGAATCATTGCAGGGCAGGTTCCAGTAGGCCATGCCTGTGCTGCTTGGGAGTGTGATATTCAGTGCACGGTGCAGGTAGGCAGGAAGGAGGGAGTAGAATGTGATGTGTGGAGCTAAGATGGGTATGGGAAAGATGAGAGAGAGAAGGGAGGAACAGGAGCCAAAAACATACACACAAACAAAAAACAGTGCTAAGCGAGCTTGCTATTGGAGTGGAGAGATGAGAGACTGAGAAAAGGGGAAAAACAAAAATGAAAAAAAAGAAAAAGGGTAATAGAAAAAACTGAATAAATTGAGAAACTGGAAATGAAGAAAGACAAAAATGGAACAAGAGAGAGAAGAAAACTAAACAAAGAAATGGAAAAAAAAAAAAACCAAAAACAAACCAAAAAAACCCCAAAAAACAAGAAAAAAGGAATGCCTTCAGGGATGTCCCTGTGTGTCTGCACAGAGTAAGGGACTAGCTTCCAAGCCGCGTGGTACTACCTGGCTAGAAGGGGCTCCCAAGCCAAGAAAAGAAAAAGAAAACAAACAAAGAAATCAAAACAGAACAAATCAGAGCAAACAAACAAACAAAAAAGCCCCGGGGGTCCCACCAGCGTGGCAGCATGGGCAGGGAAGCAGTTTCACAGTGGAGCAGTGTTTTGCAGCCTTTCAGGAAGAAGCAAAGATGGTGCACGGAGCCAGGTATTTGAGAGAAAGGAGGAGGAGGTGGGGAGAGGTAAGGAAGAAATCTAAACAAGCGGAAAAATCAACACCAGCAGCCAAAAAATGGCACTCAGGGAGCTGGCCAGTGCCGATGGGGAGAATCCAAGCAGCACTGGGGGGAAGCTCATGCTTTCCGGCCAATAGACTGTGGCTGCAGGAAGCAGAGGAGGTTAAGTGGGGGTGAAGAAGGGTGGGGGGCAGGAAAGCCTATATCGTGGGTTACTGGTTGTTCTGTCTCCTGCTGGAAGCTCCCTGAAGCTGGTTTCTCGTACCTCCTGTTCACTGATCTCCAATAGGAGTCCAAGATGGCGGATCCGTGCTGCGGTAGCTAATAGGGGACTTCTGCATGTATCTCTCCTCGCACTCTGTTCTCAGTTTCTTGTTCCATTTGGTGCTTGGCTGAGTTCTTTATCTCTTGGTTTGATGCTTAGGGTTTCAGGATTGATGTGTGACTCTGTTTGACTTAGTTTTTCTGATCTTTGCTGCGGAAGGACGACGTGGTGCTTCTGACTATAGCACCATGTTGCCTGGAAGCCCTGTTGTTTGATTTCTTGACTGTTACTTCCATGGGCATTGACTGTGGATCCAAGTAAAAAGATTACAGCCTAAGAAACTCTATGGGGCAGTTACACTCTGTCACATTGGATCACTGTGAGTCAGAATCAACTCGATGGCAGTGGCACACAGCAACAACAACAACAAAGTGGAAGGTTAGACAGCCATTTGGCCAATACAGCGTCTTTGTGATGTTAAACCAACAAGCAAAGAGGAGTTCCTGTGTTGTTGGAGTGATTTATCCTGATTTTCAAGAGAAAATAGAGTTTCCACTACAAATGAGGGTAGATGGGAAGGAGTGAGTCTAAAACTGAAGGGAACTTCCAGGTAAAAGTTAATGGACAATCTTAGCAGCCCAATACAGGCAGGATCACCAAGCATTCAGACCCTTTAGAATGAAGATTTGAGTTGCCCTATCAGGTAAAGTATCATGACCAGCTGAGGTGCTGGCTGAGGGTAAAAAAAGAAGCATGAAAGGGGATTGGAAGAAGAAACTTACAAATACCAACTATGGGTTTAAGACCAGATGCAGAAATAAGGTCTGTACTAGCTACCCCACTTTTCTTCCTTGCTTTTTTATGTCTATATTAACCAATTTCCTTTGGTTATTTCCTTTTTCTCTAATATCGTATATAACTATGTTAGAAGTGGTGAACCTTATAAATTAGACTGTGGGTTACAGAACACCAAAGTGGTGTTGTGACCAAACTAGAAGAGGAATGAACATCCTTTTGGAACCAGGAGTTCCTCTAGGGCCTTCCTGATTCCTCAGACAGCAGCCCACTCCTCCAGCGAATTTCCCAATGAATTCGTAAGCCCTTTGCTGTTGTTAGTTGCTGGTGAGTTGATTCTAACTCATGGAGACACTGTGTGTGCTCCATAGGATCTTCAAGGCTGTGACCTTTTGGAAGCAGGTCTCCAGGCCTGTCTTCCAAGGCACCTCTGGGTGGGTTTGAAACACCAATCTTTAGGCTAGTACTTAAGTGCTTAACCATTTGTGCCATCCAGGGACCTAGTTCCCTGTATTCAGCCCTTCCTGCTTAAAATTGTGAGAGTTGTTTTCTGTTATCTGTAACTAAGCCTGACCAAAAAACAAAAAACAATGCTACAAAGAATGAAAAAGTATTGTACATGGTTATTTTATTATCAAATCAAAATGATTGAGGAATAGTGGTTTAGATTATTTGTTTTGGTTACTTAAAGGGAACTTTTCGTTTTTTATTCAGGCTATAAAAATTGCTGTAGGCTATTACGTAGCTCACTTTGACATGGCGTTGTCTTTTATGAGTCCCACAGATGTCTTGATCAAAGAAGAAAAATCGATGTTTTCTACCAACACTTACATCTTTAAAGTTGAAGAAATAACCTTTTCCAAATTGCAGCTAGCCCCTTGGGGATAGGAACCATTGCTATCTTATTCACTATTAATGGTACTTAACATAGTAGACTCCACATAGTAATGTAAATAGGTTCTTAATATATGCTTTTTTTCCATCAGTATTGGTAAGGATGATAATTTTTGGATTCATCCAGATCCATTCTGATTACAAAAATATGATGGTTGAATAACATGATGAATATAATATCACTAGATGGTACATGTAAAGATTGTTGAAATGACAAATGTTTTGTTACTTACATATTTACCACAATAATATAAAAAAAAATTAAACAGCAAAACAAAAAAACATGTCATCAGAATCTGGACTCTTCTTCCAACCCTTGGGATGGCTGGAAACTTAAGCTGGAGTGAGAGACTTGAAAGCAAGGGGAAAGATAGACTATCTATGAGAATGAGAAGTCTACAGCATTCAGGAAGTGGGGGTCTTGTTATCAGATATGCCAATGGGATCCCGAAGTCCTACTGGCATATGTAAGAACCTGTTGGTTATCCTGTCAGTTGCAAAAACATCCAATTAAAAAATTTCCAACCTATCCTCAAAAATTTAAGCATAGAACTATCATGTTGTTTTTGTTGTTGTTAGGTGCCGTCAAGTCAGTTCTGACTTACAGTGACCCTACATACAACAGACCGAACCACTGCCCAGTCCTGCGCCATCCTCACAATTATTGCTATGTTTGAGCCCATTGTTGCAGCCAGTATGTCAATCCATCTCATTGACTGTCTTCCACTTTTTCAATGACCCTCTACTTTACCAAGCATGATGTCCTTCTCCAGGGACTGATCTCTCCTGATAACATGTCCAAAGTATGTGAGACGAAGTCTCACTATCCTCACTTCCAATACTGGCTGTATTTCTTCCAAGATAGACATGATCATTCTTCTGGCAGTTCATGGTATATTCAATATTCTTCACCAACACCATAATTCAAAGGCATCAATTCTTCTTCGGTCTTATTCATTGTCCAGCTTTTGCACTGGTGTGAGGCAATTGAAAATATCATGGCTTGGGTCAAGCACACCTTAGTCCTCAAAGTGACATCTTTGCTTTTCAACACTTTAAAGAGGTCTTTTGCGACAGACTCGCCCAATGCAATACGTTGTTTGCTTTCTTGACTGCTGCTTCCATGGGCGTTGATTGTAAAATGAAATCCTTGGCAACTTCAATAGTTTCTCTGTTTATCATGATGTTGCTTATTGGTCCAGTTGTGAAGATTTTTTTCTTTATGCTGAGGTGTAATCAATACTGAAGGCTGTAGTCTTTTATCTTCATCAGTGCTTCAAGTCCTCTTAGCTTTCAGAAAGCAAGGTTGTGTCATCTGCATATTGTAGGTTGTTAATGAGTCTTCCTCCAATCCTGATGCCAAATTCTTCTTCATATAATCCAGCTTCTAGGATTATTTACTGAGGATACAAGATTGAATAAGCATGGTATGCCCCAGCAATTTCATTCCCTAGGTATATACTCAAGAGACTTGAAAGCAGAGACTAAAACAGATACTTGTGCACCAAAGTTCATTGCATTTCTCACAATAGCCAAAAGGTGGAAACAGCTCAGGGGTCTATTAACAGATGAATGGATAAACAAAATGTAGTATATACATACAATGGAATATTATTCAGCCATAAAAAATAACAAAATTCTAATACATAGTACTACATGGATGAAACTTGAAAACCTTATGCTGAGTGAAATAAGCCAGACACAAAAGGACAAATATTGTATAATCCATTCCCATTGCCACCAAGTTGATTCCGATTCATAGCAACCCTATAGGACAGAGTAGAACTGCCCCAAGGAGCAGCTGGTGGATTCGAACTGCCAACCTTTTGGTTAGCAGCCAAGCTCTTAACCACTGTGCCACCACTTATATAAAATGTCTAGAATAGGCAAAGTCATAGAGACAGAAAGTAGATTAGAGATTACCAGAAGCTGGGGGAAGAAGTTACTCCTTATTGAGTTTAGAGTTTCTGTTTAGGGTGATGAAAAAGCTTTGGAAATAGATTGTGGTGATGATTATACAACCTTGTGAATGCAATTAATGCCACTGAGTTGTATGCTTATAAATGGTTAAAATGACAAATTTTATGTTATATGTATTTTACCACAATTTTAAAAATGGCAATCTAAGGGAAGTTTGATTTTATTTTATTTTTTTCTTAATTGTCTAATTAATACACTCTCACTGTACAGAATTTAGAAAGTGCAGAAAAGTATAAAAAAGCAGAAAAAATGAGCCCTATCTCGTCACCCAGAGGGAACGTCTGTCAAAGTTTGGGCATATTTCTTTTGCCTTTTTATGTTTACATAGTTGAGCAGTTAGAGAAAACGGAAGGTTGGAGCAGAAGTGTATCCCCCTCTTGTAAGTCTTTAGTGCTCCTGACTTGAGGATATAGTCCTCTGAGGCAAGACCCCCTCCTCACAAGGCACCTCCACCAGCCACCGAAAGACCTAACTCACATTAAAACTTGGACATCTTTCTTCTTGACTCTAGGGGAAAGGAGTTCTTCTTTGCGTGACAGACTGATATTCAGAAAAACCAGTTAGGGAAGCCCAGCTTGTCCTTCCCACCAGTTTGCTGTGTATTCCATCTCACATCTTTACAGCTGTGTTCTCAGAGGAGCGGGAAAGAGGGCCATGAGAAGAATCATTTGGATCTGGGGAGACAGGGAGAAGGGTGTGCCTGTGTAAAGGGGAGTGTATTCATGTGACTGGGAGTGTACAAGGAGTGTAGATTTGGGTGTATATTGAGCAGGTGTATTTCAAAGATAACTCCACAAGCTCTTGCTAGTGAATGTCAAGAAGAAGCTAAGAATGGGGAAGGAGACGCCAAGCAGGAGGCTGCCTACTTCATTAAGAAAAACATTCATCCTTTCCTGCTCCTGCTCTCTGTATGTCTCTGAAAGCTGGTTTCTGATGACAGCTTGAGAACAACAAACAAACAAACAAACATTTCATTTGTTCACTTCCCGAAATGGCCCACAGAGCCCCAGGCAGGACATGTACTAAAATGAAAGCCTGTTTTTCTATCTGCATGTGAATTGAGGCTTGGGTCTTGCTCAATGGTGCATCCCTGAGAAGCACTGGGACACTCGTAGTGGTGGCTCCAGTGCTGAGCACGTGACTATCTTCTAGATTATTTGGATTAGAACCTAAAAATTTTGGTAAGTGATATTCTTTAGTGCTTTCTTCTCGTACTCCCCTAGAAAGAACCTTGTTGATTCTACCTCCAAAATATATCCTCAGTTGTCCTCCTCCTCCTTTCTGTACCACATCAGCCTAGTTCAAGCCACAGTCAGCTATCTCTCACCTGAACTGTAATAATAGCTTCCTAGCTGGTCTCCTCCTTCAGCTTGGCTTCACCTCTACTCCATTATCCATGCAACACTCAGAGTGATCTTTTAAAACATAAATCTGATCATGCCTTTCTCCGACTTAAAATTCTTCAGTGCTAGCCTGTGGCACTTATGATAGAATCCAGAATCCTTATCATGGCCCTATAGGATCTGGCCCTTGCTCTTCCTCGCCTTCATCTTGTCCTACTTTCCTTCTAATTCACTTTGCTCCAATTTCACTGGTCTCTTTTCAATTTCTTTGAGGCCCAAGCTCTTTTCTACCTCAAGGTTTTTGTATGTGCTATTCTTATGCATGAGATGTTCTTCCCCTCCCTTCCGTCCCACTCATTCTTTAGACTTCAACTTAAATATCACTGACCCATCTACCCCCAGTCCAACTTACCCATTGCCGTCAGGTCGATTCTGACTCATAGTCTAACTTAGATTCCTCCTATTATACATAGAACTCTGTGCATTTGTTTTACAGTTCTTATTAGAGTTTGCAATTATGTACTTATTTGTATAGCTATGTATAAGATCTGTGTTCCCCACCACATAGTAAATTCTGAGACGATAGAGATTATGCCTGTTTTGTTCTTCTGCTAATTCCCCTAGTGCCTGGCATAGTACCTGACACATAGTAGGTACTCAGTGTTTCTTGAATGGATGATTTAAATCCTCTGGGTTTGAAGAATTTATAATAACAGTTACTGAAGAAGTAATTTTCTTGTGTCTGTTTTCTGCTAGTGCAGGACACATAAGAGGCACTCAATAAATAGTTATTGATTGATTAGTTGATTAACTAACTTTAGATTAATATTTTGGGTGAAAGAAAGATGCCACACCTGGAGGCATGTTAGTATCAAAGACACCTGGGTATAATTACAGTCTATCCTTTTCTTACTGTAGTGAAAGTGAAAATTGCCATAATGAGAATTAGGCACTAACAATTATAATTATTTTAATGATAGAGATTCTTATAAGAAAAATAAATAAAGACATACTGTCTTAGTTATCTAGTGCTGCTATAACAGAAATACCACAAGTGGATGGCTCCAACAAAGAGAAGTTCACTCTCTCACAGTCCAGCAGGCTAGAGGTCCGAACCCAGGGTGCCAGCTCCAGGGGAAGGCTTTTCCTCTGTGTCGGCTCTGAAGGAAGGTCCCTGTCATCAGTTCTTCCCTTCATCTGGTAGCATATCAGTGCAGGAACCTCAGGTCCAAAGGACACACTCTGCTCCAGGCACAGCTTTCTTGGTGGTATGAGGTCCCCATGTTTCCCTACTTTCTTCTCTCTTTTATATATCAAAAGAGATTGGCTTAAGACACTAATCTTGTAGATTCCATCAATATAACTGCCAGTAATCCATCTTATTACATCATAGTGATGGGATACACAAGACATATGGAAATCACATCAGATTACAAAATGGTAGACAATCATACAATGCTGGGAATCATAACCTAGCCAAGTTGACAGATATTTTTTGGGGACACAGTTCAATCCATGACATGCACTACTGCTGAATATTACTGGGTATGGTTGTGTTATCTATAATGAAAGGATGTAATTGACTATGAGGAACTGTGAACTGAAATCAAACCTCTCCCTGGATATAGCATGTTTAGAAGGAGGAAGGGAGTAGAAACCCAGTATGAGGGGCATGGAGAAAGCCTTTTTCTAATAGGGCAAAAGATGATATTTCACATCTTGAGCTGCAGACCTAGTAGACAGACCAACCAAACAGTAACTGATGATAAGCATCATGCTATGGATAAATCTTTGTATAAATTTGAATTAAATATACATGGTAAGAAGCCATAGTCTTGGCTTGCGAAGCTAAGCTCTACTCCCCCTAGGAGTCAGTTGATATTTCCGAGCATGTCTGGGTAGAGTAGATGTTTTATTTGCACCAAGGGGCACCATAACCAGTCGTCTGTCCAAGGGAAAGAGAGGTGAGGCTCACGAGTCTGTTTCAAGGACTCTGGTTCGTGGTAAGTTTCAGGAGGAGGGATGATTAAGTCCCACACAGCATCTGTTACTCTGATTGTCCTCCAGCCCAGCTGAGCTTAGAGAGCAAGACCTGCAGAAGAATGGGAAAAACAAAGAGTAATGTAGAGCACTCCTTTGTAGTCTACCAACAGAGAGGGGGCATCATAGTGTGGGGGTCAAGTAGGAGGTCACAGTGTGGGACATGTGAGAACTCAGAATGGACACAGAAGACCAGCCTGTGATTGGATCAGAGTAGGCATGGGAGAGGACACCAGGCTGCAGTGGTATAAAAGAGACACTGGCATCTTCAGTGAGTATTGTCCCTCTGGCAGCTTCTTTGTCAGTTTGGAAGTATTTGCAACAGTATATTGGCCTTGATGGTAGCATGGGAGGCATCATTATAACAAACCAAAACGGGAGAGGAGAAAAGCGTATGGAAGCAAACAGGACTAGTTCATGACCACCCAGGAGCACCCCTGGAGATTTTCAGAGCTAGCTGGAAGGAATTTGAGGAGGAAAGTTTTTTAGACTGAACAGGACAGAGCCAGAGAGACATTGATTTATTGCTGTTATTTTGACCCTAATTTTTCCCACAAGTTTGTGAGGCCAGAGAAACATAATTCACATATGGTAATTGTATAGATAACATGCCAAATAGCTAAGCTTTTATTTGCTGACTTGAATTTGATCAGTTATTGTGCCACTAACTAGTACATTTCCTGCAACTTTAAGAGCTGCCTGCATCTAATAAAATGAGGTAATGTATGTAAAGCCCTTTAAAAAAACGACACCAGGCACATAAAACCAGTCGCCTTTGAGTCAATTCCGACTCCTGTCAACCCCATGTGTTGCAGAGTAGAACTGTGCTCCATAGGGTTTTCGTGGTTGTGACCTTTAGGAAGCAGATCTCCAGGCCTTTCTTTGGCGGTGCCTCTGAGTGGGTTCTGACCACGAATTTTTTTGTTAGTAGCCCAGCACACCCAGCGGCTCCACCTCACACACAGCTCTCAATAAATGTTATATAGTATCATTGTTATTATCATTTGATTATCCTGATCCTGGAGCTCTTAACTGTTCAAGTCTCCTCTGCGTCTTAGAGGCCAAGAGCTGCTGAGAAAACCTCACACTTAGGCAGTCGCGTGCCTCTAAAAATTAAATGTCACCAACCTCACCAAAGTCCTCCGCCCTGCCTTGATTTCCCTAGTAAATGCTCTCTCCCATTCTCTACCACCTGAATTTCAAACCATGTTTATGTTCTTCAAACCTCCACCACCCCCATTTCCCAGCTCCCTATTAGCAGGTGGGCTTAATTCTTATCACAGAGAACAGAAGAGGCCTTAGAAAAAAATTCCCTCAATTCCCACCTCCCAACCTATTAACCCATGTGTGTCCACAGCTATCCTGGACTTCTGCCTCTTATTTTGACATAAGAGGTACTCTGGCTCCTTTCTAGTCCCTGTAGTCATTCTTCATTCTTCCATCTTCCTCATTCACACTTTCAATCCATAATCAAGTGTTGTTAATTCTACCTCCTAGAAATCTCACCAATCCACACACTTTGGTTTATCTCCATGGCCAGCAGCCTGACCCATACAAACCTGATTGTGTCATTGTTCTACTTAAATCCCTTCAGTGATTTCCTACTGCTCTAAAGATCAAGAAATGTTCACATGTTTACAAGACACCCTTACCTCCCATAATCCAAGCTCTATTAGCTGTTCTAGCTTCACCTCTTCCCCTTTTTCTTACATGCTATACTCTAGAGAGTAACTTAAATATCTTCATTTTCCTCTTAAAATAACTAACACTTATACAATGCTTAAGAAGCCCCGGTGATGAAATGGTTGAGTGTGTGGCTGCTAACTGAAAGGTCCATGGTTTGAACCCATCCAGTGGTTCTGTTGGAGGAAAGACCTGGTGATCTGTTCCTGTAAAGACTACAGCCTAGGAAACTCTGTGGGGCAGTTCTACTCTGTCATATACAGTCGCTATGAGTTGGAATCGACACAACAGCACACAACAACATACAATGCTTACTGTGTGCTGAGCACACAGCAACTCATTTATCAGGACAACAAATCTATGAGCTTAGTATTGTTACTGTCCCTATTTAAAGATAAGGAAATGGTAGATAAAGAAATACTATCCCTATTTAAAGATAAATTTAAATACTATCCCTGTTTAAAGATAAAGAAACGCACAGAAGTTAAGTGACTTACCCAAAGTTAGAAGGAAAGTAAGTAGTAAGCCAGGATTTAAACCAGGAATACTAACTGTGCAGTCCACACACTAGGACATTCTTTGACATTGCTGTCACTCCAGATATCCCTCAGCCCCAGCATTCATTCTACCCACTTCGTTTGGCTGATTTCCATGAATCCTTCATGTCTCAGGGTAAACACCCCTTCTTCAGAGTCAAATCTCCTTGCTCTATGTCCTCATATCTTCCTATCCTTTCTATATTACATTATTATTATTTAATATTATCTCTTGTTTAGCATCTATCTCCTCTGCTGGACTGTAAGTTCCATGAAGACAGGAAACACAATCTGCTTTGTTCACAGCTTTGCTCACTACTGAGCATATGGCTGACATATAGCAGGTGCTCGTTAAGTATTTTTTGATTGAATAAAAGGATGGACAATCACTAATCACCTTTAAGAGTTGTATATAGAAAGGAATCCTAGTGGTGTAATGGTTAAGTACTTGGCTGCTAACCAAAAGGTTGGGGGTTTGAACCCACCCAGTGGCTCCGAGGGAAAAAGAGCTAGTGATCTGCTCCCATAAAGATTACAGCCTAGGAAACTATATGTGGCAGTTTTACTGTGTCACATGGGGTCACTATGAGTTGGTATCGACTTCATGGCACACAACAGCAACAAAACAACATGTATATAGAACATGTAAGACAGTACCTGGCACATAGCAAGAACTTGATAAGTATTTATTGGTTATTGTGTTCAGGAAATGGCAAGGAGTCCAATTTGACTGGTGTCTTTGAAGAGAAGTATCGGCAAATAATTCAAGTCTGTTCTTAGTGAACCAAAGGAGGATAGAGTAGTGTGATGGAAGGGGTTATCCAAACCAAAAAACCAAACCCATTGCCGTCGAGTAGATTCTGACTCATAATGACCCTAAAAGACAGAGTAGAACTGCTCCATAGGGTTTCAAAGGAGTGGCTGGTGGATTCGAACTGTTGACCTTTTAGTTAGCAGCCGAGCTCTTAACCACTGCAGTATCTAATCCTGCAAAGGCAAATATTAGCATTTCAAAATCCCTCCTTCCTAGCCCAGATGGGTTTTGAATTTTTCTTTTAACCACTCCATCCAACAGTGCTATAGCTGACTTCAGCAAAGTGTAATCGGTATGCTCAAGGGAGCTTGGCATAATCAGAACCATGCACCAAATGTCCCAGGTGAAAAGAAAGAGCTACTGTGCATGGGTTCTGTTTAACACAAATAGCTACCTCCTCTCTACTTGAAATAGGTCTTACTATCAGAAAACGGCTTTTTATTCAAATTATTCAAATTTACACACCAACCACTAATGCCAAAGTTGAAGAAGTTGAAGATTTTTACCAACTTTTGCGGTCTGAAATTGATCAAACATGCAATCAAGATGCATTGATAATTACTGGTGATTGGAATGAGAAAGATGGAAACAAAGAAGAACGATCAGTAGTTGGAAAATATGGCCTTGGTGAAAGAAATGATGCTGGAGATCAAATGATAGAATTTTGTAAGACCAATGACATCTTCATTGCAAATACCTTTCTTCAACAACGTAAACGGTGACTATACACATGGATCTCACTGAATGGAATATGCAAGAATAAAATCAACTACAGCTGTGGAAAGAGATGATGGAGAAGCTCAATATCATCAGTCAGAACAAGGCCAGAGGCTGACTGAGGAACAGACCATCAATTGCTCCTACACAAGTTGAAGTTGAAGTGGAAGTAAATTAAAACATGTCCACAAGAGCCGAAGTATGACCTTGGGTATATCCCACCTAAATTTAGAGACCATCTCAAGAATCTATTTGGTGCACTGAAGGCTAATGACCGAAGGCCAAATGAGTTGTGGGATGACATCAAGGACATCGTAAATGAAGAAAGCAAAAGGTCATTAAAAAGACAGGAAAGAAAGAAAAGGCCAAAATGAATGTCAGAAAAGACTCTGAAACTTGCTCTTGAACGCAGAGTAGCTGAAGTGAATGGGAGAAATGATGAAGTAAAAGAGCTGAACAGAAGATTTGTAAGAGTGGCATGAGAAGACAAAGTAAAGTATTATAATGAAATGTGCAAAGACCTGGAGTTAGAAAACCAAAAGGGAAGAACAGGCTCGACATTTCTCAAGCTAAAAGAACTGAAGAAAAAATTTAAGCCTAGAGTTGCAACATGGAAGGATTCTATGGGAAAAATGGAAACCCTGGTGGCATAGTGGTTAAGAATTCAGCTGCTAACCAAAAGTTTGGCAGTTCAAATCCACCAGGCACTCCTTGGAAACCCTGTGGGGCAACTCTACTCTGTCTTGTAGGGTCGCTGTGAGTTGGAATCGACTCGATGGCAACAGGTTTGATTTTTGGTGTGGGAAAAATATTGACTGACACAGGAAGCATCAAAAGCAGATGAAAGGAATACACAGAGTCACTGTACCAAAACGAACTGGTTGACGTTCAACCATTTCAGGAGCTACCACATGATCAAGAACTAATGGTATTGAAGGAAGAAATCCAAGCTGCACTGAAGGCATTTTCGAAAAACAAAGCTTCAGGAACTGACAGAATACCAACTGAGATGTTTCAACAAAGCACTGGGAGCGCTCACTCATCTATGCCAAGAAATTTGGAAGACAGCTACCTGACAAATCAATTGAAAGAGATTCGTGCCCATTCCAAAGGTGAGCCAACAGAATACAGAAATTATCAAACAATATCATTAATATCACATGCAAGTAAAATTTTTCTGAAGATAATTCAAAAATGGTTGCAGCAGTACATTGGCAGGAAACTGCCAGAAATTCAAGCCAGATTCAGAAGAGGACATGGAACAAAAGATATCATTGCTGATGTCAGATGGATCTTGACTGAAAGCAGAAAATACCATAAAGATGTTTACCTGTGTTTTATTGACTATGCAAAGGCATTTGAGTGTGTGGATCATAACAAATTATGGATAACATTGCAAAGAATGGGAGTTTCAGAATACTTAATTATGCTCATGCAGAACCTGTACATAGACCAAGAGGCAGTCTTTCAAACAGAACAAGGGGATACTTCGTGGTTTAAATACAGGAAAGGTGTGCATCAGAGTAGTATCCTTTCACCATATTTATTCAATCTGTATGCCGAGCAAATAATCTGAGAAGCTGGACTCTATGAAGAAGAACAGGGCATCAGGATTGGCTGTTAACATCACATTAACAACCTGTGATATGCAATTGACACAACCTTGCTTGCTGAAAGCTAAGAGGACTTGAAGCACTTACTGATGAAGATCAAAGACTACAGCCTTCAGTATCTTTACACTTCAATATAGAGAAAACAAAAATTCTCACAACTGGACCATTAAGCAACATCATGATAAATGGAGAAAAGATTGAAGTTGTCAAGGATTTCATTTTACTTGGATCAACAATCAACATCCATGGAAGCAGCAGTCAGGAAATCAAATGACGTATTATTGCATTGGGCAAATCTGTTGCAAAAGACCTCTTTAAAGTGTTAAAAAGCAAAGATGTCACTTTGAGGTCTAAGGTGTGCCTGACCCAAGCCATGATATTTTCAATTGCATCAAATACATGTGAAAGCTGGACAATGAATAAGGAAGACCAGAGAAGAATTGATGCCTTTGAATTATGGTGTTGGCAAAGAATATTGAATATACCCTTGCCTGCCAGAAGAATGAACAGATCTGTCTTGGAAGAAAGAAGTACAGCCAGAATGGTCCTTAGAAGCAAGGATGGCAAGACTTTGTCTCACATACTTTGGACATGTTATCAGGAGGGACCAG
>NW_004443957.1:17535601-17578398 GCF_000243295.1 Trichechus manatus latirostris | reverse complement strand
AGAAGTACAGCCAGAATGGTCCTTAGAAGCAAGGATGGCAAGACTTTGTCTCACATACTTTGGACATGTTATCAGGAGGGACCAGTCCCTGGAGATGGACATCATGCTTGGTAAAATAGAGGGTCGGCAAAAAAGAGGAAGACCCTCAATGAGATGGATTGACACAGTGGCTGCAACAATGAGCTCAAACATAGCAACAATTGTGACAATGGCACAGGACCAGGTAGTGTTTTGTTCTGTTGTACATAGGGTGGATATGAGTCAGAACTGACTTGACAGCACCTAACAACAACAACATCAAAAAATCTAAACAACTGAAGATTTCCTATTCCTGTCTCCTGTGTAAAAAGTAAATAATTTATTACCCTCAAAAGGCTTCCTGAGGGACTGGGTTAATCCCTTTAAGGGTAGATCTGGACTCCCTAACTTCATTACCATTCTAAGTTTCAATGCTTCCAGGTATATTTTCTTCTGCCCAAAACTGAGTGGTGCCAGGGAGTCTAGAGACAGCAGTCAGCAAGCCGGGTTCAAATCATTGTCTCCTTGATGCTATGTTTTGGCAGCAGCAGGCTCAGCCTTCAAGGAGCAGCAAACTTCTTGTCACCCTTGGGTGACCCTACACGGTTAAACTGGAAAAAGAAGGGATAACTTGCAGGGAAAACAGCTGATCCACCTCCTGTGCAGACATGCACCTAACTGGCCTGAGAGTCCCTGGGGAAGAGCTTTGGTAAAATAGAAGAATCACCAATACGTGGAGTCAAGCACTACTCTCTGCACATGCCAGGACCACATCAGATCACAATAACTGTCAAAAACCACCAGGACTATACAGCTGCTTTACACAAGCCATTTTGTTAAATCAAATCCCCATCAACTACAGGGTGGGGATTGTACAGGACTGTTGTCATAGGATCAGTATCTTTGGCCCTATTTTCACACCACAGTAGACATCTAACCTTTTATAACATTCTGGTCTATGGCTAGCTCTTAATTATATTTGCTGCCAAGAACCAGTTAATGAAGGGATATTTCGTGGCCTTTGGCAGAAACCTCAGATTCAGCAACCAAGGAACCGAAAGCCCTGACCTCAAGGCATTCTCCACACCAGCCTCCTGCCTGATGCATATTTCAAAGGTTTCCAGGTTTTAAAGCATGGATTACCTTTGCAAATAAAAAACTGAACAAGCAAAAGCATTTAGTGGCATGTTATTACAGTTTCAATGATTTCAAAAAGGCTGTGTCGTTTAACCACAGGCAGAATTTCAAATGAACATAGAAATAATTATCCATTGGTTTTTTCATCATTTTCTGTTTATTCTACTGGGATTTAAAATATAGTATATATTGATTCCCCACCCAATGTTTTCTTGCCATCAATGCATGCATATATCAACCAACTGAAAAAATTAAGCATATTGGTAAAATATTTAATAGCTGCAGGGGCAGTCAATAGTCAGCCATCCCAGAAATAGGTTGTTTCTTTGTTTTTATCTAAATAAGATCTCACATGGTAATGCAATTTTAAACTCCATTCAAAAGGTAGAGTCTAATTCTTTTAAATATTTCAAACCTTTCATTTATGAGAAAAATGATTAAAACAGAAAGTAAAACAATTCAGTATTATCTTCACCACTAGTTAACATTTAGTCATTACCTGCCAGGTACACAGCATTTTCGTAGATACTACTCTTCAAAACGCATTCATTGTACACCTACTAAGTACCAGGATTAAAAATACACAGTCTCTGCCCTCAGAACTTTCAAATTTAGGAAGAGAAACATAATGACAATACAATGTGGTATTATGGGAGTATAATGCGTGTTAGCTGTACAGATGTATGAAATGCCTAAATGAAAGAATGAATTAACATAGACATTTACAGTATGTAGTAAAATTAACACAGAAGCAGGCAGTAAATATATTGTATTCAGCACAAGTAGAGCATGGAACGTTTTAAAATGGAGAACGTTTCAAGAAGAATCTAAAGATTAAAGATTTTAGATGTAGGGTTACAAAAGAAATGAGAACTCCCTATATTCAATTTGTTTATGATCTGTTGGTTAAACCAGACTTAAACATGAAACACAGATAACAGTAAAGAGCTAAACTACATAATATAGGAAAAATAAGAGGGATAGGAATTAGATTGCTTCGTGATGGTACTGTTACTCAAACTCTCATTTTGGATTTATGAGTGTGTATGTTCAATCACAATGGCAGGCCTATGTTAATTTCTCCATTGTTACTGCAATTAACCAGAGTATAAGTCCCTGTAAGTGAAGGTATTAGAAAATGGGATAAGGCAAAATTGTACCAATTCTCCCCTTTTGGGCCTTCAAAGTGCAACATAATACTAACTTTCACAGCAAAGGGAGCACAATCCTCATTTCTCATGCTCTCAGAAGGAAGATAAAAATTTTATACATCAAAACTTTTCAAGGACTTCTTTAGGCTCAAACCCAGTCCCAAGGAAAAGAAAGAAAATGAAGGTAAGTATATGCCAAAAAATACAGCATGTTTTTGGTGTAAAGAGGCAGTATGTTGTAGCAGATAAGATGTGGAAGAAGTGCATTCCAACGGTATTGTTATTTTGCTATGTGATCTTGGTTTCCATTGCCTCATCAATGAATCCAGCATAATAATGCATGCCCTACCTATCTAGTGAGAATGCATGCTTATCAAGTAATGTGTATGAAATATTAGAAAACATTGCCAAAATATAAAAACCCTGTATCGGATTTGTTGCACGTTGAATGATAGAGTTCTAATGGGATAGTATTTTTAATCTACAAAGGAAAATAATGCTTTTATTATAGGGAAATAAAAGTATGTTGTAATTTATGAAATCTCCTTTAACAATCTGTGCAATCAAAGCAAGGAGTAGAAACATTACAATTTCTTTCTCTTAACAGGTGCATCTATTTCTAATTCCAGGGCACAATATATTTCTGCATTGCTCTTCTTTTGTGTGTGTGTGTGTGTCCTTGCTAACCCGGTCATCATGTCTCCATAAACATTTCTAAGGCTTGGCTTTTCTTTAAAAGATGCTATTTTTATTATCAAATATTAATTGAAAACCTGAGGGGAAAAGACCACAAACCTGTCCTTTCCTCTACCAAAGTCTGGCCTAGCTTCTGCTAATAAAATCTAGAAGGTGTTAAAAATAGCACAGTTCTTTATTTGGACTCAGTTGACTTCTATGGACCTGTCAAAATGTTAAATAATAAATTGTTACCTCTGAATAGATCCTTCCTTGCCCAAGATACACTCAGAAAAACGTGTTTTAGATGAGTCATTTAACTGGAATAATTTCCCTTTGGATTACTAGAGTCACTGGGGGGAAAAAAAGCATGTGAGTAATTTTCCATGTATCTAGGGTTCAATATCTAAAATGTTTCATAGGCCTTCTGCATCACAAGGCAGTTTATTGAAACATACAGTCACATCCTACCTTATGCTTCTGTATGTCCCTTCCTCTTTAGCAGCTGAAAGCAGGCTCATGAAAGATGAACCGAATGTCAGCCCATACCCCTCGTGCTCGTGTGTCATCATTCTGAGCTAGGAACAAGCATGTCTGAAAGGGCCGTGCCATGCAGAGAGCCCTTTCTCCTCCATCTCATCCTCACCCTGACCTTTTAATAATAATAATAACAATTATAATAATAATACAACACCAACAGTAATAAAAGTCTGCAGCAACCAAAACAGCATGTGCACAATACAAAGGTACAACTTCTGTAGCTATACAGAACTGCAGCCAAATAGCCACCCACACATTTGCTGCTGTTACTGGGAAAAAAGGGACTGTTCCTTTGGCTCCAAGAAGCGGGGAGGGAGAGGTGGAGGCAAAGGAGAGGAGGAGGCGGAACCCTGTCTTTGACAGGAGTGTTCCAACTGAGAAAATCATTTCTGACCCTCAGCAAGGAGCAGGTGGACCCCAGAAACAGAGATGAGAGCGTGTTGTTTGTGACCTCTGCCAGAAATTGCAAGAGATTAGGGCACTCATCAAGAGAGACCGTGCACTGCATGGAGATCTCAAGTTTTAATTTTTCCGGTGAAGGAGACATTTCAGACAAATATATAGTCAACATTCCTGCTATTAGCCTGTCTTGCTATTGTATATTGCATGGATGTTCTGCTAGGGAAATTTGATCAATATATTAGATTCCTGGCGGAAAGATGGTTATCGGACAATGAATGTATGCCTTGACATAGCTCAATTTCCATCTATCCAAGAAGGTATTGATTTTTCTCTGGCAAAGTGCACACACACATATTAAGAGCCCTTACACAGGATGGGGGTTGGGCAGGCATTTATTAAGGAACAGACAGCTCTGCCATTCCCCAAATGCATTCAAAATACCCTCTGGCTTAGTGACTTAATATTTGAATGATCTATATAAACTCCTCACATTAGGATTAAATCGAAAGATTATAAGAATAGAGCCTATGCCTCCTATATTTACTCTTTGACTGCTAAAAACTATCAGCTTCTTCCTCTTTGGGATCCTATCCCAGGCTTATCCAGTAGCCATCTAGATGATTCTGGCTCATGGAGACCCCTGTGTGTCAGAGCAGAACTGTACTCCACAGGGTTTTCAATGGCTGATTTTTCAGAAGTAAATCACCAGGGCCTTTCTTCCGAGGTACTTCTGGATGAACTCAAACCTCCAACCTTTCAGTTAGCAGCCAAGCACGTTAACTGTTTTTACCACCCAGGTTTATCCCAGGCTTACTTTGTATGAAACACCTTCCTAAACTCACATCTTCCTAACATAACTGAAATTAATCTGTATTACTTTATCACAGCCTTCTTGCCTGGTACCTGTAGACATGTTGACACTCCCTTGTCCGTCCCTTTCTAGCTAAGACCATTGTTGCAGTTATTCAAGCTGTTCACCAACAATTTCTAGCTCTTCATTTTCTGGGCCTGGGGTAGAATTAGACTTCCTGACTCCTCTGTGGTTGGGTGTGGGAGGAGGCATGTGACTAGTTCTGGCCAATAAGTTGTGAGTAGAAATAATCTGTGTCATTCCCAGGTTGAGCTTTTAATTGCCAATGAGAGATATTCCAGATGTCTCTTCCCTCTGGCAGAGCAGCTAGCAATGTTCAAGGTGGTGGTTGGTCCAACGACCTGGGAGCTTGAGTGATTATGAGGACAGAACCCATACTTCCTTGTGATGGACTCTTTCTGAAGGAGGTTACCAGAAGCAGGGCTTCCATAAGGACCCTGAGCAGGCAGGTGGGCATGTGGGAATCAGAGAGGAAAACCATGAAGGAGGTGAGGGAATGAGGAGAGATAAGAGAAAACAAAGATGAATTGTGTCACAATTTAACCTATGGAGGGGCCACCCACCAGAACGCAGAGAAATTTGTGTTCCTCACCCCTTCTCTCTCTTAATCTAAAACAGGGAGAGAGCTCCCACTTCTTCCCATGGCCCTTATCTGTATGTAAGTTCCACTTCAAACTTCCACAAAGATTTTCTTCAACTCTGGTTGCTGCTAAGTTCTATAGAATTCTAAGCCAGAGATTATTGCAAAGTATTTTGTAAAGTACAAAGAGCACATGATCTTTCTTTCAATCAAAATTTCCATGTGCCCATGTATTTAGATACAGGTACATTTGTGAGTCTTCAAAAAGAATAATAATTTTATACATGTTATTATTAAGTAGTATAATCTGAATGAAAAATGGTATTTGCAATGGAGAAGTCATTGGTCCTGCAAAATTCTATCATGCGATATCCGGCGTCATTTCTATCACCAAGGCCATATTTTCTAAGTACCGATCCTTCTTTGTTTCCAACTTTCTCATTCCAATTGCCAGTAATTATCAATGCATCTTGATTGCATGTTTGATCAGTTTCAGACTGCAGAAGTTGTTTAAAATCTTCAATTTCTTCATCTTTGGCCTTAGCACTGGATGTGTAAATTTGAATAATAGCCAGTTGTATTAACTGGTCTTCCTTGTAGGCATATGAATATTATCTTATCACTGACAGCATTGTACTTCAGGATAGATCCTGAAATGTTCTTTTTGACAATGAATGTGATGCCATTCCTCTTCAATTTGTCATTCCCGACATAGTAGACCATACGATTGTCTGATTCAAAATGGCCAATATCAGTTCATTTCAGCTCGATAATGTCTAGGATATCAATGTTTATGCATTCCATTTCATTTTTGATGACTTCTCTAATTTTTCTAGAATCATACTTCATACATTCCACATTCCTATTATTAATGTATGTTTTCTGCTGTTTCTTCTCATTTTGAGTAGTGCCAAATCAGCAAATGAAGGTCCTGAAAGCTTGACTCCATCCACGTCATTAAGGTCTACTCTCCTATGAGGAGGCAGCTGTTCTCCAGTCATATTTTGAGGGTCTTCCACACTGAGGGGCTCATCTTCTGGCACTATATCAGACAATGTTCTGCTGCTGTTCATAAGGTTTTCATTAGCCAATGTCTTTCAAAAGTAGACTGCCAGGTCCTTCTTCCTAGTCTGTCTTAGTCTGGAAGCTCAGCTGAAACCTGTCCACCAAGGGTGACTCTGCTAATATTTGAAATACCGGTGGCAAACCTTCCAGTATCGCAGCAACATGCAAGCCACCACAGTATGACAAACTGTCAAACATGCATTGCATTGGGCAAGTCTGCTGCAAGTGATCTCTTTAAAGAGTTAGAACACAAAGATGTCACCTTAAGGACTATGGTGCACCTGACCCAAGCCATGATGTTTTCAGTCGCCTCATATTCATGTGAAAGCTGGACAATGAATAAGGAAGACGGAAGAAGAATTGACACTTTTGAATTATGGTGTTAGTGAAGAATATTGAATATACCATGGACTGCCAGAAGAATGAACAAGTCTGCCTTGGAAGAAGTACAGCCAGAATGGTCCTTAGAAGCAAGGATGGCGAGACTTTGTCTCACATACTTTGGACATGTTATCAGGAGGGACCAGTCCCTGGAGAAGGACATCATGCTTGGTAAAATAGAGGGTTAGCAAAAAAGAAGAAGACCCTTAACACAATGGATTGACACAGTGGCTGAAACAATGGGCTCAAACACAACAACGATTGTGAGGATGGCGCAGGACTGGGCAGTGTTTTGTTCTGTTGCTATGAGTTGGAATCAACTCGACGGCACCTAACAACAACATAATCTGAATGAATGAGTTGAGTAGAACGTAATTTGAATAGAATGTAAATAGGTATTACATTTAGTATTCTGTGTGTGTGTGTGTGTGTGTGTGTGTGTGTGTGTGTAGCAGGCTGTGATATGAATGAATAGATTTATTTCAGAGGTGAGTGATGGCAAAATACAGAGCTCTCTAACACACAAGTAAATCCACCCTCATGAAATTTTTACAAATTTTCATAGCACCTAGAACATAATAGGAGTTAGAAATGTATTGAATATAATAATAAAATTAATATATATTAAAGGTGGCATTTCAAATATTGAGGCAAAGTAAATTGTAATAAATGAATTAAAAGTTTGGTTAAACCAGACTTAAATATGTTATGTGAATTACATATTTACATATGTAATTACGTATTCAGTAAAAAAGAATGAAGTAGGCCTCTTTGTACTGATATGTAAAAAATATTAAATGAAGAAAGCAAGCCTCAAAGCAATATGAATAGTATGATTCCATTTATGAACAACTGACTATCCATATGAAAAAAAATTAGAGAAGTCTCTACTTCACACTGTATACAAAAATAAACTCCAAAGAAATTAAAAGGTTAAATGTAAAAACAGAGTCTATCTACTAGACAGACAAAATTAGAATGAAAACATCAAAAAGCTTAATACAGGTAGTCCCCGACTTAAGAATATTCGGGTTACAACAAACCACACTTAAATGACCATCTGTTTTTTTCTTTCATTTGTTCATCTTATCATTAGTAATATGTACTACATACAATGTTGCAGCATGTAATTTGCTGATGCTATCATTCTCAGATCTTCACTCGCAGATGTTAAAAGATTGGATTTATAAAGATACCGATAATAGAAGACAATAATAATGAAAACTGAAAAAAAAGAGAAGTATTTTTCTTATGTCAGAACCGACTTATGATGGAGTCATGAAGTTGGAGACTACCTGTAATTCCAGAATTGGCAAAGGCATGGGGAAATTGGCATTCTCATCCCTGCTGGTATAAGCTTATTGGAGGACAATTCTTTCAATTGTTGTTAATCGCCATTGAATCAATTCTGATTCACAGTAACCCCATGTGTACAGAGTAGAACTGCCCCATGAGGTTCTCAAGGCTGTGATCTTTCGGAAGCAGGTGAACAGGCCTGTCTTCTGAGACGCCTCAGTGTGGGTTTGAACCAACAACCTTTCAGCTGGTAGTCAAGTGCTTAACCATTTTCATCACCCAGGGACTCCAAATTCTTTCAATATATTTCAAAATTATAAATATACATCATTTTACCCAACAGTTTGATTTCTAGGAATATAACCACATAAATATTTGCATATAATGTTAACATTTATCTAACACGTATCATGTGTCAAAACCTATCTAACTGCTTTCTTTATATTAATCATTTACCCTGTGAGGTAAGTTCTATTCTTATCCCATTTTACAGATGAGGAAACTGAGCTGCAGAGAGGTTAAACAACTTAAGTTAATGTGATGAGTAAATGGCAATACTGGGATTCAGGCACAGACACTATATTATCTCTCTCAAAGAAATATGCATAGGGATATTTATTGCACCATTATTTGTAATAGAAAAAAAAAGATGAATACAAATAAAATTTTCATCAATAGGAGAAAGGGTCATATGGTAAATACAAATTATAGAATATTCTGCCTTAATTCAAAAGAATGAGCCCAATAAAATTGAAAACATAATACAAAAATTTATACCTGAATGTTCATAACAGAATTATTCATAATAGTCAAAAAGTGGAAACAACCCAAATATTTATCAACTGATGAATGGATAAATAAAATGTGGTATATCCATACAATGGAATATTATTCAGCCATAAGAAGAAATGCAGTACTGATACATGCTATGACATGGATGAACCTTGAAAACATGCTAAATGAAAGAAGCCAGACAAAAAGGCCACATATTGTATGATTCCATTTATATGAAGTGTCCAAAATAGGCAAATCCATAGTTAGAAAGGAGATTAGTGATTGCCATGGGTTGGGGGTAGTGGGAGGGTGGGGTGGGAATAAGGTGTGACTGCAAATAGGGTGGGATGGGAATAGGGAGTGACTGCTAATAGATATGGGATTTCTTTTCGGGTTGATGGAAATGTTCTGGAATTAGATAGTGGTAATGGTTACACAAGACAGTGAATATACTAAAAACCACTGAATTGTACACTTTAAAATGGTAAATTTTATGTTATGTGAATTATATCTCAGTAAAAAAAAGTATGAGGTAGGCCTCTTTGCACTGATATGGAAAAAATATTAAGTGAAGAAAGAGAGCCTCAGAACAATATGAATACTGTGATTCCATTTATGAAAAAGAAAACAAAAAATGTGCTTGTAAATGCATGGAAAAAAGTAAGGAAAAATACATATTAATCCATTAGTGGAGATGCCCTCTGGAGAGAAAAATGTATTTGGGAGAGATAAGTGAAAGGTAGACTCACTTTTTACTCTACACACTCCTGTTTTGAATTTCTTTGCAATAGTCGTATATAATCTAGTGCCAGAACTCGTCTAACTCAAGAAGAGGGATGAGAATCAGGATCAGAACAAAGCTGGTCCCTCTGAGATAGAGGTCAGATATATACCCACTCTCCAACTTTTTCACCATTTCTGACACCAGCTGTCCCTCCCTCTCCTCCTCCCCTCCCCATGGCACTCTCTCCTTCTCTGCTGGGTTGAATAACTTGTTGCAACGGCCACAAAGAACTCACAGACCATATTCACAATTATACAGTTTATTAGGTAAGTAACCGGATCAGGATCAACTTTGTCAATCAAGACAGCTTCCAACAAGAACAGCTCTCAGCTTCTTCTTGGCCATACTCACTGGCAGGCTCTTCTTTTGGCCTCTGCCCTGCTTGGGCAAGTGCTACAGCTCTTTATCTCCACCTACAAGCCTCCTGACTGAAGGCTATTAGCTCTTTTTCTCTGTGGGCCGGCAAGCCCACCTCAGCTATCTGCTGATTCCGTGATTCCCGCCACTTGTGCGGCTGCCACTGTCTCACGCCATCTTGTGCCATCTTCACTTCAGTGTCACACCTCTTGACTCATATTATAGCTCTTTCAGGAGATTCCCTCTCTCTCCCATTGCCTCTCTCTCCGTGTCTAGGAGGTTCATCAACGCAGGAACCCCTGGTCATTCCACTCCAGACTCTTTGATGGTAGTGAGGTCCCCCTCAACCTCTGTAGGATTGGCCCTTATATTCAATTTCTGGGCAAGGCCCTCCCAACCAGACCACAAATTCAATCAATCCCATCAGCCGAGCCCTTGGCAAGTCATTCAATTTGCATAGTAATCGACCAATCCCTTGCAAGATTGTGGCCCAGCGAATCACTTTTGGCAGAATTATAAACCCAAAGACCATAGATAAAAAGAAACCCACTGCACTGCAACATATAATATTACTTCTATAATTTTAAAAACAAAAAAGGGAAACAATTAAAAATAAATAAGCAAGTAAACAAAAATAACCTCCAAAAATAAACTATAGGCAAAATAATAGCGTGTAATGGAAAAGCCCTAGACTTGTAGCCAGGAGGCATGGTTTACTGACCCAACTCTACCTTAATGACCTAGTGTCTAGAAAATTCATCTAGCATCTCTGGGCCTCAATTTCCTCATCTGTCAAACAAGGGGACTGGCCTAGCTGACCATCATGCTGCTTTCAGCTCTAGAATATTTGCAGTCCATGGTAAGCCATTCTCCCAAGCTGTTTGTTGCCAAGGTTACTTGCAGCTCCAGCCTTTCACACGTTTTAGACAAAGCATAAAATACAGTCATGAATTTATACATATTCCAAGATCATAACTTTAAGGGAAAAGGATCATCCACCTCATTGCCCAGCCTTTGCTTAATTATGACCCTTTTCCTTTTATCTGTTAGCCATTAGTTACATGGACTTTATGGCTGAATTAAGTAATAAAATAATTCTTGGACAGAGAAGATGATTGGCTAGACAGGTCATTTTTTGTTTAATATGTTGAAATCTCATTTCAGACAGCATGCTGCCCTGAAATAATTTATTTTCCTTTCATCATGCACATAACCTCTCGGTTGTCTTTTCATTAAATTCCGCTGGCCCTAGACAGACAAAGAGGAGGTTACAAAAGAGAGACACACAAAGAGACAATTGCCCTGGGACTTAGTGGGGCAAAGGAGGAGAGCTTAATTAATTTTTGTACACAAGTGAACAAACAAATGTATAAGAGAATGAAGGACATTTCTGCTGCCTTCTCCTTTATCATTCCAGCTCCTCTGCCTGGCAGTCAGACTGCTGTGGTGAACAGTGTAGATTATGTTCATGTATCAGGGTCCTGGAATCGGTTCCAACAAAAATCGGAAGCTCGTCCTCTAAGAGCTAGACCATCTCCATCAAGCACAGTGCTGGCATAAGAGGTTGCTCAAAAAAGTGCCAGCATCTATCCTTTTCCATATTCCATGGGAAACATTGAAGTAAAATAGAAAGAACCCAGGCTGTGGAGTCTAAAAAGCCTGGATTCACACTCTATCTCTGCCACTTATTAGATATATGATCTTTGTTGTTAGGTGTCATCAGATCAGTTCCAACTAATAGTGACCCTATGTACAACAGAACAAAACGTTTCCCAGTCCTGGGTTATCCTCACAACCATTGCTATGTTTGAGCCCACTTTTGCAGCCACTGTATCAATCCATCCTGTAGAGGGTCTTCCTCTTTTTTGTTGACCCCTCTACTTTTCCAAGTGTTATTGTTAAGGTTGTGTATCAACTTGGCTGGGCCATGATTCTCAGTCAGTTGGTAGTTATGATATAGTTTGACAGTCGTATACTGATGTGATCACCTCCACGATGAGATTTGATATAATATGATCACCTCCATGATGGGATCTGCTGTGAGTAGCCAATGAGATGAAAGGGAGTTTCCTTGGAGATGTGGCCTGCATCCAATATAGGTATGCTTTCAGGAAAGGCTTGTGGGCTTTTGCTCACTGTGGATCCTGCAGCTGGCTCCTGTTCGTCTGACCTCTGGTTATTGGGACTTGAGCTAGTAGCTTACCTGCTGTCTTGCCTGTGGATCTTGGAATTTGTCAGTCTTCACAGTCTGTGAGCCAGAGCCCTGCTGTCTGACATGCCGATCTTGGGTTCACCAGACCCTGAGACTACGTAAATCAGGAGAAGTCTCCAGCCTGCCCCACGGACTTGGGCGTTCCAGCCTCTACAACTGCATGAGCCACTTCCTTGATATAAATCTCTCTCTATATATTTGGAGGCTTGGTTGCACAGTGGTTAAGAACTTGGCTGCTAACCAAAAGGTCAGTAGTTTGAATCCACCAACTGCTCCTTGGAAATGCTATGAGGCATTCTACTCTGTCCTGTAGGGTTGCTATGAGTTGGAATTGACTTGACTGCAACAGGTTTGGTTTTGGTTTTCATATATATATATATACACACACACACATATACATATATATACGTATATATGTATATATACGTATATATATGTATATATATATATATGTACTTTACTGGTTTTGCTTCTCTAGAGACATTTGTACCGAGAGTGGTTCTAGAGAAACAAAATTATAAGGATGAGATTTCTAAATTGGTTCTCAAATCTGGTTACTCTTAAAGATGTTGATGACTCTGCTTCAAGTAGTAAAGAGGGCAATGATAATCTATGGCATGAATTGGCAATAAAAATACGCAAAATATCACTACCAATGGATCAGGTATTGGTGAGAGGTGAAGCTCTTGGTGTTGTATGTTTGATACCTTTCTACAACTTTGTCATAATTAAAAGTATAAGGAAGCTGGTTGGTTGGTCCTACTTTTGCTAGACAAAGTGGTGAAAGAAAGATGACCTCAGGCCTTCAAAGTTCAAGTGCCACATAAATGACCTCAAAGTTTCCACTTGTGCCTTGAAAGAAAGCCTTCTTTCTTGTAGGAACAGAGCTGATATTACCAAAAACAAAACCCAGAGTCTTATCATAAGAATGGTTGAATTACAACATCAACTGAATTCCCAACCTCGAGTGTTGTCTGAAGTTAAAGTGAGGGCATTGATTGGGAATAAATGGGATCCTGAAACTTGGGATGGGGACATATGGACAGATAATCAGGAAGCTGGGGACACCGAGCCCTTAAATTCTGTTGAATCACTCCTGCCAACAGAAACAACCCTCTCACTCCCATCTGAAGAGATTACTTCATCTCTGCTAAACCACCTTCCCCAGTAAAAAAATTAGCCTCTCCACCCTGATCTGATGAGATTAACCCAGCTGTGTCTAAAGAGCCTTTGAGTCATTGCCTGGGGCATCGCCTGAGGCAGATACCTTACAAAACAATGCTGAATGTTCTCAAAACACATCCCCACCACCCATTTTGGCTTCTAGACCTATAACTAGACTTCAGTCCCAGTGAACCCCAAAAGGTGAAGTACAAAGTGTGACCCAGGAGGAGGTACACTACACTCCAAAAGAATTGCTTGACTTTTCTAATATGTACAAACAGAAACCTGGGGAATATATGCGGGAATAGCTATTAAGGGTGTGGAATAATGATGCAAGGAACGTAAAGATAGATCAGACTGAGTTTATTGATATGAGTTCACTAAGCATATGTTCTTCATTCAGTGTTTCAGTTTTAGAGGTTAGGAAAAGATCTAATAGTTTATTTGGTTGGTTCACTGAAACATGGGTTACACGGTGGCCTACATGAAATGAAGTTGAAGTACCAGACCTGTCTTGGTATTCTGTAGAAGAAGGTATCCAAAGGCTTAGGAAAATTGGCATGTTAGAGTGGATTTAGAAGGTTAGACCCACCGACCCACACATGGAGTGTCCAGAGGGTACACCTTTTACCACAACAGTGAGGAACAAATTTGTGAAGGAAGCCCCAGCATCCTTGAAGACTGCTGCGATTGCTGTTTTATGTAAGTGGTTCTTGACAATGGGCACTGCCCTATCTGAGTTAAGACACCTAACTACAAAGGGGCTGATTGGATCCTGTTGTAGTAGGGGCTAAGTGGCAGCACTCAATCAACAAAGACAAGGTGGGCGTGGTTACTGTAATGGAGAGTGGAGTCAAAACAGTAATCAGAATAGTTTGACTCATATGGACTATGACATTGGCTGCTTGGTCATGGTGTCCCTGAGAGTGAAATAGATAGGAATCTACTAAATATTTACTTGATCTGTACTAGTGGAAGAATTCTAGGTCAAGTGAACAGCTTTCTAACCTGAATCACCAGAAGAGAAAGTCACAGCCCCTAACTCAATTCATAGACTTGAGCAAGTTTACAGAACCACAGCCCTATGAATGAAGGGGAGGCAGGGTCCCCTTTAGGAAGGACTCTAATACACTGCCAAAAACTTATACTGTTAATCTTTCTCCCAGCTTTCCTCAAAGGGATCTATGGCCTTTTTTGAGACTGACTGTTCACTGGGGAAAAGGAAATAATCAGACTTTTCAGGAATTACTGGATACTGGCTCTGAATTGACACTAATTCCAGGAGACCCAAACAGTCACTGTGGCACACCAGTCAGAGTGGGGGCATATGGAGGTCAGGTTATTAATGGAATCTTAGCTTATGTTCATCTCACAGTAGGTCCACTGGCCCCCCAGACCCTTCCTTTAGTGATTTCCCCGGTTCCAGAATGCATAATTAGAATAGATATACTCAGCAACTGGTGTAATGCCCACACTGGATCCCTGACAAATGGAGTAAGGGCTATTATGGTAGGAAAGCCAAGTGGAAGCTATTAAAACTGCTCCTACCTAGGAAAATAGTAAACCAAAACCAATATCACATTCCTGGAGGGATTGCAGAGATTACTGCCACCATCAAGGACTTTAAGAATGCAGGGGTGGTGATTTCCACCACAACCCCATTGAACCTGCCTATTTGCCTGTACAAAACACAGATGGATCTTGGAGAATAACAGTGGATTATTGAAAATTTAACTAGGTGGTGACTTCAATTGCAGCTGCTGTTCCAAATGTGGTCTCACTGCTTGAGCAAATTAATACATCTCCTGCTACTTGGTATGTAGCTATTGATCTGGCTAATGCCTTTATCTCCGTACCCATTTTGAAGAACCACCAGAAGCAGTTTGCCTTCACCTGCAAGGCCAGCAACACATCTTCAGCCTCCTACTTCAGGGCTATCAACTCTCCAGCCCTATGTCGTAATTTAGTCCACAGGGACCTTGATCACCTTTCCCTTCCACAAGATGTTGCACCGGTCTATTACACTGATGACATTATGCTGATTGGTCATAATGCAGAAGAAGTGTCAATGACTCTGGATTTATTGGTAAAACATTTGCATGCTAGAGGGTGGAAAATTAATCTGACAAAAATGTGCCTTCCACAGTGGTTAAGCGCTCGGCTACTAACCAAAAGGTTGGCAGCTTGAGCCCACTAGCCACTCTGCAGGCCTAAGATATGGCAATCTGCTTCCACAAAGATGGAACTCTGTGGGGCAGTTCTACCCTATCCTGTAGGGTCTCTGTGAGTCGGAATTGACTAAAAGGCATTAGGTTTTGGGTACTGTGTGTACTCTCTTTAGCTTATCATCTTACAAAATAATGAAGGAAAGAAAAACTTATAAGAACCCGCCTAATGACAATGCTAATGAAATATTTTTCCCTTATTAATTTCACGATATTCAGATGAAGGCATCTTGAGATCACGATAGTTTTTCTTCAGTTACAGTGTGCATGGCTCATTCATATTTACTTCTAGTTTACAAACCCATTAATGTTTTCTCATCTGCTGTGTGAGGTTCTTTTTTTTTTTTATCTCCGATTTTACTACCTTGTAGTTTTCCCCTTTAAATTTTATTTTGATATTGATGGACCGTTTCTCTGACTTTTTTCTTAATCTTTTAAAGTTGTATGATTAAATTGAAAAATCCATTGGACATGCTTCATTCCACTTTGTATATTATTGAAAATATTAAACAAAATGGGCTTGAGAAAAAAAAAATGTGCCTTCCACCTTAGTGAAATTTCTAAGGGTCTAGTGGTGTGGGGCATGTCAAGATATTCCTTCTAAAGTGAAGGATAAGTTATTGCCTCTGGCCTCTCCCACAACTGAAGAGGCATAATACCTAGTGGGCCTTTTTGGATTGTGGAGGCAACATAGTCCTCGTTTGGATTTTCTACTCCAGCCTATTTATCAAGTGACTCAAAAAGCTGCTAGTTTTGAGTGGGGCCTAGAACAAGACAAGGCTCTGCAACAGGTTCAGGCTGCCGTGCAAGCAGCTCATCCACTTGGGCCCTATGATCTGGCCGATCCAACAGTACTTGAAGTGTCAGTGGCAGATAGGGATGCTGTTTAGAATCTTTGGCAGGCCCCTATTGGTGAATCACAGCACAGACCCTTAGGATTTTGGAGCAAAGCCCTGCCATTCTCTACAAATAACTACTCTCCTTTTGAAAAACAGCATTTGGCTTGATGCTGGGCCTTAGTAGAGACCAAATGCTTAAACACGGGCCACCAAGTCACCACGTGGCCTGAGCTGCACATCGCGAACTGGGTGTTGTTTAACCTACAGAGCCATAAAGTTGGATATGCACAGCAGTCCCCATCATTAAATGGAAGTGGTATATACAAGATCAGGCCCTAGCAGGACCGAAGGCACAAGTAAGTTTCATGAGGAAGTGGCCCAAATGCCCATGGTCTCCACTCCTGTCACATTACCTTCCATCTTCCAGTCTGCACCTATGGCCTGATGAGGAGTTTCTTATGATCAGTTGACTGAGGAAGAGAAAACGTGTGCCTGGTTTAACAATGCTTCTGTGTGATATGCAGGCACCACTAGAAAGTGGACAGTGGCAGCATTACAGCCCCTTTCTGGGACCTACCTGAAGGACAGTGGTGAGGAGAATTCCTCCCAATGGGCAGAACTTTGAGCGGTGCACCTGGCTGTTCAATTTGCTTGGAAAGAGAAATGGCCAGATGTGCAATTATATACTGATTCATGGGCTGTGGCCAATGGTTTGGCTGGATGGTCAGGGATTTGGAAGGAACATGATTAGAAAATTGGAGACAAGGAGGTATGGGGAAGAGGTAGGTGGATAGACCTCTCTGAATGGGCCAAAGAAGTGAAAATATTTGTGTTTCATGTGAGTGCTCACCAAAGGGTGACCTCAGCAGAGGAGGATTTTAACAATCAAGGATAGGATGATGCGTTCTGTGGAAACCAGTCATCCTCTTTCCCTAGCCACTCCTGTCATTGTCCAATGGGCTCATAAACAAAGTGGCCATGGTGGCAATGATGGAGGTTATGCATGGGTTCAGCAACATGGACTTCCACTTACAAAGGCCGACTTGGCTACAGCCACTGCTGAGTGACCAATCTGCCAGCAGCAGAGACCAACATGAGTCCCCTATATGGCACCGTTCCTCAGGGTGATCAGCCAGCAACCTGGTGGCAGGTTGATTATACTGGACCACTTCCGTCACGGAAATGGCAGCATAGTGTTCTTACTGGAATAGACACTTACTCTGGATATGGATTTTCCTTCCCTGCATGCAATGCTTCTGCTGAAACTACCATCCATGGACTTACAGAATGCCTTATCCGCCATCATGGTATCCCACACAGCATCGCCTCGGATCAAGGGACTCACTTCACAGCAAATGAAGTGCAGCAATGGGCCTATGTTCATGGAATTCACTGGTGTTACCATGTTCTCCATCATCCTGAAGAAGCTGGCTTGATAGAACGATGAATGGCCTTCTAAAGACACAATTATGGTGCCAGCTAGGTGGCAATACCTTGCAGGGTTGGGGCAATGTTCTCCAGGAGGCTGTATATGCTTTAAACCAGTGTCCAACATATGCTGCTGTTTCTCCCATAGCCAGGATTCATGGGTCCAGAAATCAAGGGGTGGAAATGGGAGGGGCTCCACTCACTATTATCCCTAGTGATCCATTTGCAAAATTTTTGCTTCCTGTCCCCATGACCCTATGCTCTGCAGGCCGAAAGGTCTTAGTCACAGAGGAAGGATTGCTCCTACCTGGAGACATATCACTGATTCCATTGAAATGGACGTTAAGAATGCCACCTGGCCATTTGGGGCTTCTTATGCCTCTGGAACAACAGGCAAAGAAGGGAGTTACCATACTGGCTCATGTGATTGATCCTGATTACCAAGAGGAAATCAGATTAATATTACATAATGGAGGCAAAGAAGAGTATGTCTGGAATGCAGGAGATCCCGTGGGTAATCTCTTAGTACTATCATGCCCTGTGATTACAGTCAATGGAAAACTACAGCAACCCAATTCCGACATGACTACTAATGGCCCAAACCCTTTAGGAATAAAGGTTTGGGTCACACAAACTGGCAAAGAACCGTGACCAGCTGAGGTGCTTTTTGAGGGCAAAGGGAATACAGAATGGGTGGTAGAAGAAGGTATTTCTAAATACCAGTTATGACCACATGACCAGTTGCAGAAATGAGGACTGTAATTCTTATGAGTTTTCCTCACTTATAAAATATAAGATGTGAACAAGGCTAGGGCATTTTTGGTTGTATGAGTGTTAGTTGTATCATGTTAGGTGCAAGTATGACTTTATAATTGTCTTTAGTCAGAGATTATGTATGGTTTAAGGAGATGTATACAGGTGCCAAGTTGACAAGGAGTGGACTGTGATTGCTCAGTTTGTGTGTTAACTTGGCTGGACCATGATTCTCAGTCGTTTGGTAGTTAATGATGTAGTTTGGCAGTTGTATAATGATGTAATCACATCCATGATGAGATCTGATATAATGTGATCACCTCCATGATGGGATCTGCTGTGAGTAGTCAATCAGATGAAAGGGAGTTTCCTTAGGGGTGTGGCCTGCATCCAATATAGGTATGCTTTCTGGCAAGGCTTGTGGGCTTTTGCTCACTCTGGATCCTGCAGCTGGCTCCTGCTCGTCTGACTTCCAGTTACTGGAACTGGAGTTAGCAGCTTACCTGCCGTCTTGCTTGCTGATCTTGGGATTCGTCAGTCTTCACAGCCTGTGAGCCAGAGCCCTGCTGTCTGACCTGCCAATCTTGGGTTTGCCAGCCCCTGCAGCTACATGAATCAGAAGAAGCCTCCAGCCTGACCCACGGACTTGGGATGTTCCAGCCTTTACAACCATGTGAGCCATTTCCTGAATATAAATCTCTGTATGGTGCATTGCTTAAGAGCTACAGCTGCTAACCAAAAGTTCAACAGTTCAAATCCACTAGTCGTTCCTTGGAAACCCTAAGGAGCAGTTCTACTCTGTCCTATAGGGTATCTATGAGTCAAAATCAACTCAACAGCAATGGGTTTGGGTTTGTTTGTTTGTTTGTTTGTTTTTACATGTATATTTATATGTTTTACTGGTTTTCTTTCTCTAAAGAATCCAGACTAAGACACCAAGCATGATGTCCTTCTCCAGGGGACTTGGACAACTATAAAACTACCAGGATTGTCATAAGGTAAAACAAAATAATGTATATAAAATTCCTATCACAGTACATGGCACGTGGTAGGCAATTAATGAAAAATATAATTTCTTTTTATCTCTTAATTCCTGAAGGACTCGGGCCTTGAGTTTTGCGTATGAATAGGATTTGTTTCTGAAGGCAATGGTACAGCCCACTTTTAAGGAGACAAGTCTTTTGGCCTTTTGCCCATTGCTGTATCGACCATTACTTGGAGGCCAGACCAAGCTAGGTGCAGGGCAGCCTCATATGCTTGGAGAATCTACGAGAAGCGCAGCTGTCCATCCAGGATGCAGGCCCAGGCAAAAGTGTGCATTGGCAGCCATGCTAGGCCCAGCACCAGCAAGAATCAGAAGGAGCACATTATCAAAAATGTGGTCGTCACTATGTGGTCCTCCACTCTGAACACCAGACGCAGATTTGGGGCATTCAATCATTCTAAGAAGGAAATGATAAACTCTCATGGGCAGTTAGCTCTATATCCAGCTCAATATGCAGTAAATTGCACAGCATAGCTGCAAAACTCATAGTGCCTGGGCTGTAAGGGAGCTTTGGCTCCATGTAACCACGGGGCACCAGAACATTCCCAGCAAGGTAAATTGACAGGCAAGGAAAGGAGAGGGAATCTCTTCAGTTGTGGCTGGCTTTCTTCCCTGCTGATGGAAGACAGCATTTCTTGCTGGTAGAGGTGAGGTTCCCCAGGCTGGGGACCCTTGTACAGAGTGGTCCTTTATCCAGAGAACAGAAGGCAGCTGTGCCTTCAGCCTCCAAGCATTCTTGGACAGCTCATCATGGAGGGGTCCAGCCAAGTTGTTGGAAATGACTTTCAGGAAGATCATGGGCCAGAATCCAGACCCCTGCTGCAGAGTGGCTGACAGGATCTTAACCCTGCAGGAGCTTGTGAATGGCCCAGTTGGTACTCTCCACTTAGATCAAACTTCTGTACATGAAGCACCGCCCATCCTAGAATACCTCATAGTTTTTACCCAGGGTGCACTGCTATTCTGTGTGGCAGAGAAACCAAGAAAGCTACGTGCTTAGTCTCCACTGGAAAGTGGGCAACCTCCGTAGGGTCATGAGAATTTCCAGTTAGAGCAGGAAGCCCAGTAAGCAGGCTGGGGCTCCACTGGGTCTCAGTCAGGGCAGGACCTGTGGGTAGCATGTGGGGAAGCTGGCCTTGATCATGTAAAATAGTAATTTCTCCATATAGTCTACTCTTTTCCTGTCAAATTCATGCATATTACCTGCAGGGCATTCACTTCCTTTCACAAAGTGAAGAGTTGAGCTGAATCGACATTAAGGTTCTTCCATTCTGACACTCCCAGTGTCCCAAGGACTGTGCACTGACCCATGGGCTAAAACTAAGGTAGGTCCTGGGAACTGTGGTCTTAATGGTCAGGTTGATGGTCATCTGAGCTCATGAGAGATGGTCTTCCTGGGCTAAAGTACTGCAGGAGAAAAATCGCACAGCAGTGCAGTAGACACTAATACAAGTGCTGGGTCTCCACTTGTTAATGCTACCCAATAAGCTTGTTCCTTGCTTAGTTCCCTCTCTCTTTCCCAAAAGTGACCATCCAAACCTTCACAAGTCTTCAAATCTCTTACCCAGACTTCACACCTTTCACTCTTGGCAGAATCCTCACCTCTTACAAACTTAATTGCACTTACATCGTCACCTCCTCTCTTGTCTGGGGCCCCTGGGTGGTGCAAATGGTTAAAACACTCAGCTGCTAACTGAAAGGTTGAAGGTTTGAGTCTACCCAGAGGCACCTCAGAAGAAAGGTCTGGAGATCTACTTCTGAAAAATCAGCCACTGAAAATCCTGTGGAGCACAGTTGTACTCTGACATACATGAGTCAGAATCGAAACAAAGGCAACTGGTTCTCTGTTGTCTTGGAGGGTCAGACTTCTCCTCTTCTGGTCAAGGCCTCCTCTCCTCTGGTCAAGGCCTCTACCTATGTCCTTAGCCCACTCACTCAGAAAACTTTCCCTATCAATTTTTCTTCTCCACTCCTACCTTTAACTACCCTTCCTCTACCGATTCTTTCTCTCTATTCTTTAAATACATGCAAGTCTCTCTGAGAGTGAAACCAACTGACAACCCCCTCCTTGACTCTATTCTCTATCTTCTGTCCTGTCTCTCTTCTTCTGAACCAATTCTACTTCAAATTGGGCAAGGTGGGAGGCTCAGGGAGGCGAGGAGCCAGGGTCTAGGTGCCCAGCTGGGGAGCGGCTCAGGTAGAGCCTCAGGACATGGAACAAAAAGGGAATTAAAGGCAATATTCCAGGAGAAATGGGATAAGAATCAAAGAGACAGTCAACTATTGGATCAATCCAAAGTGTCCTGGGCAGAGAGGCCAAAAAAAATAGATGTGAGTTAAAGAATCTATAACTAGAGATAGGAAGATAGAGCCTAAAGTTTTAGGAAGTTGGATAGGAATCAGAGCAGAAAGTGATCTCTCAAGGTACTGGTACCTAGAGTTGAACCCCATTTTAGGGTGCTTATAGCCTTGCCAATGGGCAGAGAGGGAGCATTTAGGGATGCCAAGCTTGTCTGTTTACCTTTATTTCTCTGTCAATCTCCTTAAAAGTCAACAATTATTGCACTACTTTTCTTTTCTCTTTTTATTGTACTTTAGATGAAGGTTTACAGAACAAACTAGCTTCTCATTAAACAGTTAGTACATAGATTGTTTTATGACATTGGTTAACAATACCATGACATGTCAGTACTCTCCCTTCTAGACCTTGGGTTCTCTATTACCAGCTTTCCTGTCCCCTCCTGCCTTCTAGTCCTTGCCCCTGGGCTGTTGTGCCCCTTTAGTCTCATTTTGTCCTATGGGCCTGTCTAATCTTTGGCTGAAAGGTGAACCTCTGGAGTGACATCATTACTGAGCTAAAAGGATATCCGGAGGCCGTATTCTCAGGGTTTCTCCAGTCTCTGTCAGGCCAGTAGTATGGTCTTTTTTGAGTTAGAATTTTGTTCTACATTTTTCTCCAGCTCTGTCCAGGACCGTCTGTTGTGATCCTGGTCAGAGCAGTTAGTGGTGGTACCGAGGCAACATCTAGTTGTACTGGACTCAGTTTGGTGAAGGCCATGGTAGTTGTGGTCTATTAGTCCTTTGGACTAATCTTTCCCTTGTATCTTTAGTTTTCTTCATTTTCACTTGCTCCTGATGGGATGAGACCAGTGGAATATCTTAGATGGCTGCTCATAAGCTTTAAGACTCCAGATGCTACTCACCAATGCACTACTTTCTTAGTTCAGTTTCACTGTAAAACACACAGCAATCTGAATTTTGTGTCTATCTTGCCACTGAAACCTCTTGGGAAAAAATTACCAATAATCTTTATACTGGTCTCTTCTTCTCTGTGCGCTCCCTCATGAGTTCTTCTTCCTCCTCTTTTGCTGCCCGTTGTTTAAACATTAATGTCCACCAAGTTGTTCCAGGCTGTTCTAACCAAGCTCACAATTATTGGGCATTTTCATACACTCTCATGGTTTTTAAATCAATAGTTTTGCTGTTAACTTCCAAATCTAGACCTCTGGTCCCTGCTTCTCTCCTGGCCTTCAATTTCGTAACTGAACTGTTTGGCTCTGAGGTCCCACAAATGTTACTTGTGTCTGTACATTGCTGGTCAGAAGTGTCATGTGGCAAATGGAAGAGTGGGAAGAGCTGCAGGATAAGGCAAAAAAAAAGCAATGGATGGTTAGCTAGAAGCAAGCTGTCAGCTCGATTTATTTCTAAAAGAACTGGGCTTTTAAATTTCTTTCTGATGTGACTTACACATCCCAAAACCACCTATGTAGGATAACTAAGTTAAGAAATTCTTGAGTATATGCCTGACTTTACTTCTTTCTTAACTGTGGGACCAAGAGTAGACTTGGATTACCGAATTGTCACTCCGGGGCACTGTCTTTAAGGCAACATGCTCTGTAAGTGGGCTCCTGTCTCCAACTGGCAAATTCTTTTGGTTCTATAAGTTTGAATTCAAAAGAGAATTGAAAATTGAAATTGGGCCAGCTAATCATTGAATGGGCCACTCTTGGGTGAAGTGTCTGCCCCCAAGTCCAGTCAAAAGCCACTCTTATGCAAAGAACATTCTTGTGCTAAATCCCTGGGTGGAGCCTGTGAGCAGTGCAGTTTAAGATGGAAGGTGAAGTTGTGCATGGCAGTCTTCATAACTGACACCTCCAGGGCCTGCTGTGGAGTGTGTAAAGAGAGTTCCTACCTCTGCCTGCAAAATCAGGAAGGGCCTCACAAAGGCTTTGGCATTTGAGATGGGCCTTAAAGAATGGTAGGTTCTGTATGTGATTTGTGTGTGTGTGTGTGTGTGTGTGTGTCGATTTAAGAATTTTGCAACATTATTCTAAACCTAGGGCCTTCATTCAACTATTGTTTATTCTTATTTTTTTCCTTTTCTGTATCTAGAGACTCATTTCTTATTCTTAAGAAACTCCATACTTGAAGTTACTAGAATGGGTTCCTCCTCTCCTTTCTCTTTATCTCTCTTTATAGTATGGACACTTAACAAAATCTAGAATAATATTCTCTCACTCATTCATTGACTCAATATTCAGTGCCTTCTATATGCTAGAGTCTGACCAGTTTCTGTAAACAATAAAACCATGAAACAACAATAACAATAGTAAGCAGATTTGCATAGCATTGTACAATTTACAAAATGCATTTTCAGGTTATTTTGTTTAATCCTTATAACACCTCCATGCAGTAGTTATTTTTACAAATACATTTAATTCAGAAAACTGAAGCTCAGGTAACTTGTTCAAGGTCAAGCTTCAAGTATAGCCGGGGAGGAGAAACGTGAACCCAGGTTTGTAGTACACCCCACTGGAATGACTCATACGAATCATAGAAACATAGTGTGTTAGATCTGACATAATTTAATTACATATCAATAATTTGGCAATAGGCATTACCAACCAACATATGACATACTCTAGCTGAACATTTTTCTAAACCAAAGCTTCAGATGATGTAACCCAAAAGAGCACTCTTTGAAAATAAGTCTGTGAGTTTGAAAAACTTCTCTAAGCAGATTAAAAGGAGTTTGTTTTTTAAAAAATAAATTTATTTTTAATGAGAAATACTTATAGAAAATTCTGTCTCCCTGATATTTGTTTTCTTTCTCTTCCCTAAGAAGCATGTATATATTAATGCTTATTAATAAATAATACTGCTGCCTTCTACATCATGTACTATTCATTCCCTGCTGGTAAACTCTCTATGTTCCATTTGGTTAGCTCAGCCGGTCCAATCAGTTCAATCCTTCTGAGTAACTTTAGTTTTGTATCCTCCTTCCCTTTTAGAATGGAAAAGTCACAGATGCTTACTGTATAAATGGCAAACCATACAGATGTCTTAGGAAGTAAAAAGCCCTGGCAATCCCACCCCCAGATGTAAAAGCTATTAATAATGTGGTGCATAGTCTTTCAAATTTCTTCCATTCATACACTAATATATTTATATGTGTTTTTACATAAATGGGATCTGCCATACACACTGTTTGGCAATTTTTGTTTGTTTGTTTTTGACTTAACAACATCTTGGCTATCTTTCTTTGTCAGTACCTATGGATCTACCTCAGCTTTCAGATAGCTTTTGACAAAGGAAAACATCCATTTTACAGAAACAGAATGCATCTCAAATGTTTTGGCAATGCACACCTTAATTAAAATAAAATCTAGGTGAGAAAGTGGGGATAGCTCTATAAATTGTAACCCATCGCCACTCCTTAGGGCGAGGGGTGGGAATCAAAGTAGGTTAATAGTTGCTATTGCTAAACAGTAGGCTGTTGTAACTAGTTCAGCCCTTGGGAAAAAATTAGGCAATTACAGACACTTGGAATTAGCAGCCTATGGACAAGTGTCGAAATGAGGAACGTGTTGGAAAATACCCCCTTATGGAATTGCCTTCAGGTAGGGGTTTGGAAGGCTCTAAGTCGTTTTCAACAGCTTGCCATTAGCTAGAAACACACTTCCCAACACCTCAGCACTGATCTGTTAAAGCCTCTCATTTAGTGAGAAACACAAGACAGATGATTCAGTGTGCTGGGCAATTCATTAACCCGTCAAGAGCTTTCTTCCTGAGCCCGGGATAACAGGCAGAAAAAGGAATGTAATCCTTAATGAACAACAAAGGGTGCCGCTGGAGGGATGGGAACACACACATACAAGGCATGTGATGGGCTATCCTCTTCCATCTGGAACAACCGGTCGTAGCCTGGACTCACACAGATTTTCACCATAGATCGATCCTGTGTGGCAGTGAAATAAGTTTTTTTTTTTTTCCCAGCTGTCTTGGAAATGGCAATTGACACATGTGAGAGACCACACTTAGAGAAGGCCATCTGTCTCGTATCCCAGGTCTTGGACTCTCCTTAAAGAACCAAAGAAGTAAGCCAAGCCCTGCCAGCATTTCACACGACTCCCAAGAGAATAAATGTTCTCAGATTGAGCCATAACAATCAACATTAGTCCAGGGACTACCTGAAATTTGGCTTGCTGGAACCCAGCTAATAGACCTCAGATAACTGAGTATACTGTGTTCTTTTTCAATGTTTCTATATAGCTTCTGGGCTTATCAGGAATGCTGAGGTGGATTTACAGAAAGTAAGTGTTATGTAATAATGTTCAATTACTATTTTCCAAAACATGTTTTTCCTCTCCCCGTATTATTTCTTTATTCCATGAGATGTTTTGGTATCCAGCTATGATTCCTGTCTTGGGAATCTCCCTTTTTCAAAGGAAAAATTTAGTAGTACAAAACATTTAGAAGCTAATTCTCCCCTCTTTCCCCTAAATCTTTTATTTGCTGTCATTAAGACAAGAGCTGACAAGTAGATCCTGGAAGATTCATATTCTCTCTCAGTGTAATACTGTGGGAGTAATAAAACAGGTTTGTGAGGGATAAAAGGAGAATAAGTAAAATTTCTTAAGCTAGTTGCAGAATTATCTTAAAATTTTAACAATCTGATTTTCATTAATAATATTTATGCTAATAATTATTAGGGTGACTAAATGTGCAGGTTTGCCCAGGATAGTCCTGACTTATGCCTATGGTTCCAGAATAAGAATTAATAGTGTCTACTTTCTCTCTCAAATGTGTTCTGGTATGGATGCTAAACTATATGGTTTCTCTGTTAATCATATCAGACTTCATATTCTGCCATCACAATAAACAGCAGCGTCATATAACAATTGTAATGACAGCTCTCTATCAAAAATAAGTGGACATATCTTTTGTCCTATAAATTCCCTTCTAGGAATCTATTCTACTAAAATTCTCATGTTATGAACAGAAGATATATATACAAAAATGTTTAGTGAAAAATAGAAATAATCTAAATGTTTGTCAATAGGAGACTGTGAAATCCTATGTAGCTATTATAAAAGAAGGTGGTAGATCTAAGTGTGTTGGTGATATGGTGACATGGTGAAATGTCCAAGACATATTTTTAAATGAAAAAAGCAAGTTTTGACACAGTATATGTATGTGTTTATATGAGTGTGTGTGTGTGTGTGTGTGTGTAGATACACTGACACAGTGGCTGCAACAGTGGGCTCAAAAATAGCAACGATTGTGAGAATGGCGCAGGACCGGGCAATATTTCATTCTGTTGTGCGTGGGGTCTCTATGAGTCAGAACCGACTAGATGGCACCTAATAACAAATGATACATGTAATAGTATATGTATGTTGTTGTTGTTAGGTGCTGTCGAGTCATCTTCAACGTATATATATATTGAGAGAGAGAGCAGTGTTTGCCTGGCTGGTTCTAGGATGTCATTAGCTTCCTCTATGATGTATAATCTCCTCTGACTCCCACCCCCACAAACCATGCCAAATCAACCTCAACCTAGAAACAAACTGCTTATTATGCAAGTGTAGCTGCTCCCTTAGCCTTCTCATCTAACCAGATTGCCTCCCCTAAGCCTTTCCGATACAGAAATTCTGGAGATGCCATGGTGTACGATACAATTTTGTTGTATAATATGTATACTGGAAGAAGAGTCACAAAACTGTTAACTGTGATTACTTCTGGGAGAGTGACTGTTACTCCCTTCTGTATTTTCATTTTAATCCATAAGTATATCCTGCTTATAATTTAAAAAATTAGTTCAAAGGAAATAAATGTATAATCAGTTGGTGATATAAAAAGATATTTTAGGTGCATCTAGGGCATCTGGGAGCCCTTTATTTAGAGAGAAAGAATAGAGAGCCAGATCTCTGGCATTTTTCCTGCAAATATACTTTGGAGTGGATGTGGCATATTCTATAGTTATCTCCCAATTATAGGCTAATTGAGGAAAGGGATAGCTTGAGGAAATAAAGTTGAAATGTAGCCATAGTTTCCAACTTTTTCACAATCATTTTAACTGGACCAGTTAAACAGATACAGTACATTAATTGTTTCCTCTGAATCTTTCTGGAAGTAGAGTATAAGATATAAACCAATTACTTAAAAAGGATTGACTTTCACATTCTTTTTTCATTTCTCTGATCTATCTTCTAGGACAAATATGAACCTAAAAGGCTAACAGCAGATGAATGAAGGTTTAGAATAAGCTTGTTGTTGTGGTTGTCAGGTGCCATTGAGTCAGTTCTGACTCATAGTGACCCTATGTACACCATAACAAAACATTGCCTGGTCCTGAACCATTCTCACAATCTTGGCTATATTTGAGCCCATTGTTGTAGCCACTGTGTCAATCCATCTTGTTGAGGGTCTTCCTCTTTTTTGCTGACCCGGTACCTTATCAAGTGTTATAGATTGAACTGTGTCCCCTAAAATGTGTATCAACTTGGCTAGGCCATGACTCCCAGTATTGTGTGGTAGTCCACCATTTTGTGATCTGATGTGATTATCCTATGTGTTGTAAATCCTAACCTTTATGATATTAATGGAGCCCTGGTGGCACATAGGTTAAGAGTTACAGCTGCTACCAAAAGGTCGGCAGTTTGAATCCACCAGCTGCTCCTTGGAAACCCTATGGGGCAGTTCTACTCTGTTCTATAGGTTCTGTATGAGTGGGAATTGACTGGATGGCAACAGGTTTTTTTTATGATGTTAATGAGGCAGGATTAGAGGCAGTTATGTTAATGAGGCAGTACTCAATCTACAGGCGTAAGTTATATCTTGCGTTAATCTCTTTTGAGATATAAAAGAGAGAATAGAGCAGAGAGCAGAAGGATCTCCTACCACCAAGAAAGAGGAACCGGGAGTGGAGCGTGTCCTTTGGACCCTGTGCTGAGTAACTCCTAGACCTAGGGGAAGATTGATGACAAGGGCCCTCCCCTAGAGTAGACAGACAGAGAAAGACTTCCCCTGGAGCTGGCACTCTGAATATGGACTTCTAGTCTCCTAGACTGTGAGAGAATAAATTTCTCTTTGTTAAAGCCATCCACTTGTGGTATTGCTGTTATAGCAGCATTAGATAACTGAGACAGAATTTGGCACAGGGAGTAGAGTGCTGCTCTAACAGATACCCACAATGTGGAAGCAGTTTTGGAATTGAGTAATGGGTAGAGGCTGGAGGAGTTTTAAAGTGCCTAATAGTAAAAGTCTAGATTGCCTTAAAGAGACTGTTGGTGGAATTATAGACATCAAAGACAATTCTGTTAAGCACTCAGAAGGAAGTGATGAGAGCTATAACACAGCCATTCCCTTGTGGTATTTCTTTTTGCAGTAGCACTAGATAACTAAGACAGAATTTGGTCAGGAGTGGGGTGCCGCCAGGTACTTATCAGTAGAGCTAAAGAGCTTTGGAACACTTGCCCAAGCAGGGCAGACGCCAGGCCAGGCCAAGAGGCCCATGGGCAGAGAGCCAAGGAACCAGAAAGCAGAAGCTGAAGAGAGAAGGAACACAGGAAGCAGAGCTGCCTCAGTCTCAAAGGGTAGGGCCATGACTTCTGGGGTTTCATAGGGTGAATCCATGGCCTCTGGGGTTTCAAAGAGTGGGACCACAGCCTCCTAGATTCCAAAGAGTCACCAATTTGGTTCCAGAGTGTGGGGCTGCCTTTCACAAGTGCCAGTGGGGTGGGGCCAGATCCACTGCCCAAAGCTGAGGGGGCAGAGCTGCCACACCCAAGGTGCAGAAGAACGAAGCCTACTGGGGCCAAGAGGCTGTGGTTGCCACTCAGATGGACTAGGAGAACGGGGCTGCCCAAATACAGGGGAGCAGAGTTGCCATTCCAGTGGGCCTGGAAGGCAGAGCTGAAGCCCTGTGCTGAGGGGCCTCTAACCACACCCAGAGTATGGAGGGCAGGGTCATTGCCTAAATGGTCTCAGAGAACAAAGGATTATTTTCAAGGCTTGAGAGCTTATGTAATGTGTTCTGCTGACTTGCTTTGTGCTTGTTATCCCTTCTTTCCCTATAATTTCTCCCATTTGTAATGTAAATGTATAGCTTGTGCCTGTTCCACCATTGTACTTTGGAAGCAGATAACTTGTATTCTAGATTTCACAGATGAAGGGGAATTTTGCCCCAGGATAGAATTTGGACCTGGAGTTGATTTAACACTTTTGGGATGATATGATGGGGTGAATGAATGTGTTTTACATGTAGCAAGGACATGAATTTTGGGAGGACAAAGGGTGGGATGTTATGGACTGAATGGTGTCCCCCCAAAATGTGTATCAACTTGACTGGGCCATGATTCCTAGTATTGTGTGGTTGCCTACCATTTTGTGATCTGATGTGATTATCCTATGTATGGTAAATCCTAATTTCTATGATGTTAATGAGGCAGGATTAGAGGCAGTTATGTTAATGAGGCAGGACTCAATCTAAAGAATTAGGTTGTATTTTGAGTCAATCTATTTTGAGATATAAAGGAGAGAATTGAGCAGAGAGGAGAGGGACCTCATACAGTGCCAGGAGCAGAGTGTGTCCTTTGAACCTGGGATCCCTGTGCTAAGAAGCTCCTAGACCAGGGGAAAGTTGATGACAAGGACTTTCCCCAGAACTGACAGGAAGAGAAAGCATTCCCCTGGAGCTGGTGCCCTAAATTTCTAGCCTCCTAGACTGTGAGAGAATAAATTTCTGTTTGTTAAAGCCATTCACTTGTGGGATTTCTGTTATAGCAGCACTACATAACTAAGACACCAAGCATGATGTCCTTCTGCAGGGACTGGTCCCTCCTGATAACATGTCCAAAGTACACGAGACAAACTCTTGCCATTCTCACTTCCAAGGACCACTCTGGCTGTACTTTTTCCAAGACAGACATGTTTGTTCTCCTGGTAGTCCATAGTATATTCAATATTCTTCTCCAACACTATAGATCAAAGGTGTCAATTCTTCTTTGGTCTTCTTATTCAATGTCCAGCTTTTGCATGCATATGAGGCAATTGAAAATATCACGGCTTGGGTCAGGAGCACCTTAGTCCTCAAAGTGACATCTTTGCTTTTCAACACCGTAAAGAGGTCTTTTGCCTCAGATTTGCCCAATGTAATATGTCATTTGATTTCTTGACATATTGATTTTTGTTTTCTTTAAGTTGAGCTGTAATCCATACTGAAGGCTATAGTCTTTAATTTTCTTCAGTAAGTGCTTCAAGTCCTCTTCGGTTTCAGCAAGCAAGGTTGTGTCATCTGCATATTGCAGGTTGTTACTGAGTCTTCTATCAATCCTGATGCCAAGTTTTTCTTCATATAGTCTAGCTTCTCGAATTATTTGCTCAGCATACAGATTGAATAAGTATGGTGAAATTATATAACTCTGACACACACCTTTTGCTTTAGCTACTCTATGTTCAAAAGCAAGTTTCAGAGTCTATTCTGACATCCATTTTGGTCTTAAACTATGCAGTTCCCCCTTGTTCTGTTCAAAAGACTGCCTCTTGGTCTATATACAAATTCTGCATTAGCACAATTATGTGTTCTAGAATTCCCATTCTTCACAATTTTTATCCACAATTTGTTATCCACACAGTCGAATGCCTTTGCATAGTCAATAAAACACAGGTAAGCATCTTTCTGGTATTCTCTGCTTTCAGCCAAGATCCATCTGACATCAGCAATGATATCCCTGGTTCCATGTTCTCTTCTGAAACCAATTTGACCTGGCAGTTTCCTGTCAATGTACCGCTGCAACCATTTTTGAATCATCTTCAGCAAAATTTTACTTGGTGTGATATTAATGCTATTGCTCAGTAATTCCCCCATTCTGTTGGATCACCTTTCCTTGGAATAGGCACAAATATGGATCTCTTCCAGTTGGTTGGCCAGGTAGCTGTCTTCCAAATTTCTTGGCATAGACAAGTGAGCACCTCCAGCCCTACATCTGTTTGTTGAAAAATCTCAGTTAGCATTCTGTCAATTCCTGAAGACTTGATTTTTGCCAATGCCTTCAGTGCATCTTAGACTTCTTCCTTCAGTACCATTGATTCTTGATCATATGCTACCTCCTGAAATGGTTGAACATCGACCAATTCTTTTTGGTACAGTGACTCTATGTATTCCTTCCATCTGCTTTTGATACTTCCCGCTTCATTCAATATTTTCCTCATAGAACCCTTCAAAACTGCAGCTTGAGGCTTGAAATTTTCTTCAGTTCTTTTGGCTTGAGAAATGCTGAGCATGTTCTTCCCTTTTGGTTTTCTACCTCCAGTCTTTGCACATGTCATTATAATACTTTACTTTGTCTTCTCAAGTCACCATTTGAAATCTTCTGTTCAGCTCTTTTACTTCATCATTTCTTCCACTTGCTTTAGCTACTCTATGTTCAAAAGCAAGTTTCAGAGTCTGTTCTGACGTCCATTTTGGTCTTTTCTTTCTTTCCTGTCTTTTTAATTATCTTTTGCTTTCTTCATGTATGATGTCCTTGATATCATTCCGCAACTCGTCTGGTCTTCGGTCATTAGTGTTCAATGTGTCAAATCAATTCTTGAGATGGTCTATAAATTCAGGTGGGATATACTCAAGGTCTTATTTTGGTTCTCGAGGTCTTGCTTTAATTTTCTTCAGCTTCAACTTGAACTCGCATAGGAGCAATTGATGGTCTGTTCAGAAGTCGGCCCTTGGCCTTGTTCTGACTGACGATATTGAGCTTTCCCATCATCTCTTTCCACAGATGCAGTCAACGTGATTCCTGTATTTTCCCTCCGGTTGAGGTCCACCTTCATAGTCACCATTTATGTTGTTGAAAAAGGGTATTTGCAGTGAATAAGCTGTTGGTCTTGCAAAATTCTATCATGCAGTCTCTGGTGGCCTTTCTATCTCCAAGACCATGTTTTCCAAGTACAGATTCTTCTTCTATTTTTTTTTTTTTAACCAACTTTTGCATTCCAATCACCAGTAATTATCAGTGCATATTGATTGCATGTTTGATCTATTTCAGACTGCAGAAATTAGTAAAAATCTTCAATCTTCATCTTTAGCATTAGTGGTTTGTGTGTAAATTTGAATAATAGTTGTATTAACTGATCTTCCTTGTAGGCGTATGGCTATTTTCCTACCATTGACAGTCTTGTACTTCAGGCTCAATCTTGAAATGTTCTTTTTGAGGATGAATGTGACGCCATTCCTCTTCAATTTATCATTCCTGGCATAGTAGATCATATGATTGAATGAGTTTAGCTGTGTGAAATTAGCAGGTCAGTTTATGCCATTTCCATTTTTAAGGTTATTGAATGTTGTTTCAACTTAGTTTTAATTTTAGAGTCAAGCAAGAAACAAAAGAAAACTAAGCTGATATAGAAATCTAAACCTAGAACTGTCCTTAGTAGATAAACTTGCTCTTATCTCTTTAATCTCCCCTTCCTTATTTGCAGGAGCAGATTACCCAATAGACAAGGTAAGCATGGGCTTACTTATGCTTACTTACTAATCTGTAGTGAATAATTTCACTTTTTTTTTTTTTTTTACCACATAACATGAAATTGTTCACTACAGATTAGTAAATAAGCACGAGTGTAAGCACGGGCTTACTTGTTCTTACTAATCTGTAGTGAACAATTTCATGTTTTTTACCACATAACATGTGAAATTGTTCACTACAGATTAGTAATTAAGCACAAGTAAGTCCATGCTTACCTTCTTACTGGGTCATCCATCCCTGTCAGGTATTGTAAATTTGAAAACAAGCTTTGATTCTGTAGGAAGGTGCTGTGGGGTTGGGAGAGAGACAGATGCCAGTCATACCTAGAAGTAGAATCTTTGGTGTGGTGAAAAAATGTGAAATTGTTCACTACAGATGATCGGGTAAGCAAGGTAAGCACTATGCTTACCTTGCCTATTGGATAATCCACTCCTGCTTATTTGCGCCTCACTTGTCCATTTGATTGACTAGTTATCAGTGAAGACATTACTCCAGGGTCGCCAGCTCCTTCCTGCCTCACAGCTCACTTTCAATCTAAACCAGTTGCCTTTGCCGTGGAGTTGATTCAGACTCATGGAGACCCCATGTGTGTCAGAGTAGAACTATGCTCTGTAGGGTTTTCAATGACTGATTTTTCAAAAGTAGAGTACCAGGCCTTTCTTTCAAGGTGCCTCTGGGTGGACTCCAACCTCCAATCTCTCAGTCAGCAGCTGAGCACTTTAACCATTTGCACCACTCAGGGTCTCCCCCCTCCACCCAGGGACTACCACCCCCATTCCCATCTCTGCGGCTACCTTCCACCTTCCCCACCCCTGTTATGGCATGAGGACTTAAGCACTTCCTCATCTCTATTCTCTTATACTGTCTTATGGGACTGACTTTATTTTATTGCTGTTTGTTTAATCATTTGCACTAATCCCCACTGCTACCCCCTGCCCCAACTAAATTGTAGCTTTTTTCAGAGTGGAGACTGGGCCATATTTATGTTCAAAGCATCAGTGCCTTGCACACATCAGTGCCTGGCCCAATACTTGGCACACAGTAGGTATTTATAAATATTTGTTTAATGAACAAAACCTTGGCATATAAAAAAATTCATTCCCACCTCTACTCCACAGAAAGAAGCCACAGAAAACTGCCCAAATCACCTAAAGTTCTTAGGGCCTTGAATTTGAGTTCATTCACTGGCTACAGTTCAGAACCTTGGCAGCATTTCTTCCCCTGTTGTGTATTGGTTTGATGTGCTTTTTTTTAACTGCTGCACTTTGCAGTTTCCCTAGCCTGTTTTTTTTTCTGGGAAATCAGAGTTAGATCTTTGGGACTAATGGGATGAGACAATGTGCATTCTGCGTATGCCTATTGTTATTTGGTAGTTTAGCTGTGCACAAAACTCTGGATAAGCTGACTTAGAAGATGCAGCGACTCATGTCATTTTCTCTGTAACTAGGGGTGACCGGGAGCACTTCAGGCCAGGAGGAAATTGGTTTCTCACACTCTAGCTCTGTAGCTCCGACTGCAGATGCGTCTGGGCACCATCTGGGCATCCATCAACATGACTGAATTAGTTGCTGCTCCATCTGATATTAATGGCGATGGCGCCTGGCTACAGGAAACCTTCCCTGTTTGGCTGAAAGAGGTTGTGACCTGCTTGCACATGGATTTAATGGGAGCGTGAAAATTTGCATTTGATTATAGCTTCAGGATCACCAGTTAGTGGCACAGTAACATTAACTGGGCAACCTCTTTTAAAACCTAGTGACTGTAAAGCTATCAGCTATTCAAATGTTGGGAACTAGTTTATTATTTATTGGCTCTGTTTCTAACATTCTGAAATCTACCTGGGAAGTAGGCATTTGGATGGAGGGTGGGAAATGGGGGAATATAGGAGGTGCAAGAGAGAGAAGTGATTTGGGAACACAGACATTAGTAACTAAAGGCCACAGACATGCACTGTAGAGAGGATTGGGGTATCCAGAGGCTGTCCTGGACATTTAGGGAATGGGGTGAGTATTGGAGGAGAAGTGTTTAGGGAGAATTCTGAAATGGAGTATAAGCAGGCCCTTAGTACATTTGTGATCTCTTAATCTAGTAGGATGATCTAAAGTGAAATCTGCAGAAGACAGTAGCATTGATGAGTATGAGTGAGATGGATGAAATTATGAGGGCTTGATTTATAACCTTAGAAACCCTATGGGGCAGTTCTATGCTGTCATATAAGATCACTATGAGTAGGAATCAACTCGACGGCACACAACAACAACAACGATTTTTAACACACCCAATTGCCGTCAAGTCAATTCCAACTCATGGTGACCTCATGTGTTACAGACTAGAACTGCTCCATAGGGTTTTCTTGGCTGTAATTTTTACGGAAGTAGATGGCCAGGCCTCTTCTGCAGGGCCACTGGGTGGGTTTGAATAGTCAACCTTTAGGTTAGTAGTCAAGCACAAACCATTTGTGCCACCCAGGGACCTATAGTGAGACATGAAATTGTGAGAGCTTAGTGATTTTTAACATAACATAGCTTTTTTTTAAATTTCAGAAATCATATATATGTAGAATATTTAAGAACACAAAAAGCACAAAGGAACAAACAAATGATAATAGAAGTAATCCTACCCCTAGAGATAATAACCTTCACCATTTGGGGCACACATGCTCTGGTCTTTTGCCTATACATACATTGACACATGTACATACCTTTTTTTAGAATGAAAACTGTATCTAGTTGCAGATACTTTTCATTGTCTGAGTTCGTATATCTTGAAACCTGTTAGTGAGGTGGCTGAGAGCAGTTTTTCTCTCTTTCTGTTTTATACCCATCCTTCACTGCCCGCTTGCAGGGAGGTTGAGCCCACAGAGTCTGATTGTTGTGGACTGATCCTGGGCACCAAGAGGCTTCTTTGTTCACTGACAAGATGCAAAGACTCAGCTTAAAATAATGGCAAGGCTCTGCTAATTTCTACATTATTTTGCATATATTTTCTTTCTGAGTAGAAGAGGCTTTTAGCTAAGCCAGTAAGATAAAACGAAATACATTGATCAATATAATCTACAGACTAACAGTTAGGGCACTCTGTTTATGGAATTAAAGCACTTAATCACAGCCTGGGGTAAGAAAGCCGACTCTGCACATACAGAGGAAAAAAAAAAAAAAAAGCTGAGATATGCCAAAAGAGACATGCATTCATAGTGCATACAAGGCTACCTGCTCTACACCTTCTTCTCCTGTCTCTTCCGCTTCATACTTTTGACGCTGGCCAGTGGGGCATAAGTGATGAGCCTGAATATTTCTCAGTTAGGCTCCACCATTCCATCCCTTCTACCACTGCCTTAATTTGGCCCTTATCTCTCGCGTGGATTACTGTGAAAGCCTCATACCTTGTGTTTCTCCCCCCAATCTTGCTCAGTCTCGTTCATCCTTACCATCTGCAGTTAAATGAACTTTCTAATACACATATCTGTCTGTTCTTGCTATCTGTTGCTCTGTAACAAGCCAACCCAAAACTTAGGAGCAGAAAACAACAACCACTTTATTATTTTTAGAGATTTTGTGGATTCAGGAATTTGGACAGGGCATAGCAGGGCTTGTTTCACTCTGCCCTGTGATACCTAGAGCCTCAGCTAGGATGACTTGAATGGCTGGGGGCTAGAGTAGATGGACCTGGAAGATCTGCTCCTAAAATGCTGGCGCCTGGGTAGGGATGCTGAAGGACGGGCTCAGCTGGGACTGTCGACGACCTGTGTGTGGTTTCTCCAATATCGCGGCCTCAGAGTCATCAGATTTCTTCCACAATGCCTCAGTGCTTCAAGCACTAGTGTTCCTGGGGAGCAAGGTGGATACTTCGTGGCCTTTTATGATCTAGTCTCAGGAGTCACATAGCTTCATTTCCACTATATTCCATTGGTCAAAACAGTCATAAGCTTGCCTCAATTCAAGGGAAGGGAACATAACCCCCACATCTTGCTGGGAGGAATGTCATAAAATGAGTAGCTATGTTTTAAAAACACCCATCTCTATCTATCTATCTATATTTATCTCTTCCATATTTATATAAACATAGAAGACAATTTTGAAGGATACACACCAAACTGTTAAAGTTGAGGAGACTTTCACTTTTATTCTGTACACTTCCAAAGAAGGAAAAACAAAAACGAAACAAAAAACTGGTGGAATTATGGGTGATTAAAATTTTTTTTTTCACAGAAAATTGCTTCCCCTGTTATCTCAAGCCTCTAGAGGCTAAGAATACATGTATGGTAGTCCTAAGTTGGCAGGTAACCTCACGTTCCTAAATGAAGTGCCATACCACCTAGCTATGCAGGACATGCACAGATGTTGTGAAAGGGCTCTGCCAGCATTGGCCCATCACTCACCTTCAGACTATGAAAGAGAGGCTTTCATATGGAAAAATTCTTTGGGAGGTTTAAGAGGCCAGAAGTGAAGGCTTCTTTATAGAGAGTTGTCCTGGTGCTATGTGTTCCACAACCCACCCCTACCCTGCCATGGGAAACACCTCCTCACTTTAAAGTAAGGGGGCTTTCATGTGAACCACTTGGAGATCTTGACATGTGTCCCCTAGAGTTTGGGGGACACAGAGGCTGGTGACGGACTCTCACCAGCAGGTCTACAGGTGAAAGTCTGGCAGCAGAACAAAGAGAGAGAGAACGTACTAGCAGTGAGCTGCACTTCCACTGACTGGTGGGTCATGGAATGGATGGGACCCACTCATGAGTCATCTCAAAAGGGATCCCACCCAAGAAAACCACCTGGCAGAAGGGAACTATAGCCAAGGATGCCTATTACGAGGAGTTTCAAGGTGCAAATGCCACACCAGATGACAACTGTATCAGCCACATAAGGCTTGGCGCTTTGCCCCTAGTCACTCCCCAAGGACCCGGATCAGGAATAAAGCAGCTGGGGTAGAAGAGGAAGAAAGAAAGCTGACTATGCACCCCTTCTCCACTTCAAACTTCCAAGCCTGAGGCAAGCCTAGCTGGAAGGAGGAGAGAAGTTTTACAAAGAATAGAAAATTGAAAGTTTACTATTAGACTTGACAAGACTTTTACAGTACTCATATGAGAGCTTTCTTGTGACTTAATGGGACCAGAAAAGCTAGGGGAGGTGATAAAGATTTCATTCTAGAATGGGTTTTCTAAAGCAGCAAGAGAAAGAAAACAAGTTGCTTCTTGCTAGAATCATAGTATGTCCAGCACATTCAATAAATCTACTATACACTTTTGTGATTTTCTTATTTTCCAAACTTTATTTGGAACACATATTGCTTGTTTAAATGCATACCTAATCATATCACTTCTGTGTTTAAAACTCTTCAATGCCTTTGCATTGCCATCATGATAAAGACAAATTTAAAATATGACTGTTATGGATTGAACTGTGTCCTCCAAAAATATGCATTGTAAATCCTAACCTCTATGCCTGTGTGTATAATTTCATTTGGGAATGGGTCGTCTTTGTTACATTAATGAGACAGGATTCGTGTAGGGTTTATCTTGTGACAGTCTCTTTTGAGATATAAAAGAGATTAAAAGCAAGCTAAGAAGCAGCAATGGGGGAAGAGAGATGCCAAGCCACATGAAGATTGCCCAGGAGCAGAAGCTCAGAAGAGATAAGGACCTTCCTCTACAGCTGGCATCCTGGATTCGGACTTCAAGCCTCCTAAATGTGAGAAAATAAATTTTTGTTTGTTTAAGTAACCCACTTGTGCTATTTCTGCTGTAGCAGCATTAGTTAACTAAGACAATGACTTACAACACTCTTCATGATGTAGTCCCTGCCTACCTCTCTGGCTTCTTTTCCCAGCCCCCTCTCAGCCACCTTCATCCTGTAGTGCAGCCATATGGGCACAAAAGTTCCAAATACAACTTGGTATCCTGTCCCTCTCCTCAGCTCATGTTGTTCTTATGGCCTGGAATATCCCTCACTATCATTTGTCTGAAGAGTTGGCTTCGACCCATGCTTCAATACTCAGCTCACGTACCACCTCTGTAGGCCAACTAATCATCTCTCTCTCCTGCAGCCGGGAAGTTCCTTTCGATTAAACTTGTTGCCATCAAGTCGATTCCAACTCATAGAGACCCTAAAGGACAGAGTAGAACTGCCCCAGAGGGTTTTCAAGGTATGGCTGGTGGATTCGAATTGCCAACCTTTTGGTTAGCAGACGAACACTTAACCACTGCACCACCAGGGCTACCCTTTAGATCGCGGACTGTGCTTTCCAGCCGATATCTCCAGTGCCCGTGACTTGTAACACAGTAGGCTGTCTGCTTCCTATCCTACAAACAAACCATCCAATAAACATACGGTGGTTAGTGCTCAGTCATTGTTTAATAAGCAAGGAAATTCAAGAAAAGCTAAGAAGCAATGTCTTTGATCATATATGACTGAAGATGATCAAAGGTGTTACATTTTTTGTGCCTTCCTGAAGCAAGGCAGAGAGTACCAGGGAAGGTTTTGGGAGGAAGATGGTTCCCCAGTGTTGCTAGAGTGCATCCTGTTGCCAGCTGCAGGCCTGGCCACAGACCTGTCCAGGCAGTAGCCATTTTTACTTGAACTAGGCCTTGAAAGAAAACCCTGGTAGTGTAGTGGTTAAGAGCTATGGCTACTAACCAAAAGGTTGGCAGCTTGAATCCACCAAGCACTCCTTGGAAACCCTATGGGGGCAGTTCTGCTCTGTCATCTAGGGTCTCCATGGAATCACTTGCAGGAGAAGAAACAATCCAGAAGTCACATGTGTTGAAAAAGTTGGATGATACAGAGTTTTGGTAACTGCTAATTTTGTTTCAGAACTTGATGCCACACTTCTATCATACTTTCTGCTTTTCAACCTAATAAAACGCAAATCGCACTTTTTGTTTTCCTTTATTTTGCTTTGTTTTGTTTTTCAGAAGACTGTTATTTCCTTATTAGCTGGTTATTACTTAGTCCCAAATCACCAATGAAGTTGCAGACTTCAGTTCTAACTTGATTTAGACCTGCCTCTTAGGACTTGGTATTATAATGACATGTGCATTTCTCAAGCTGAAAGAACTGAAGAAAAAATTCAAGCCTCGAGTTGCAATAGTGAAGGATTTTGGGGGGAAAATATTAAACAATGCAGGAAGCACCAAAAGAAGATGGAAGGAATACACAGTCATTATACCAAAAAGAATTGGTTGATATTCAACCACTTCAAGAGATAGCATATGATCAGGAGCCGATGGTACTGAAGGAAGAAGTCCAAGCTGCGCTGAAATCATTGGCAAAAAACAAGGCTCCAGGAATTCACAGAATATCAATTGAGATGTTTCAACAAATGGAAGCAGTGCTGGAGGTGCTCACCTGTCTATGCCAAGAAATTTGGAAGACAGCTACTTGGCCAACCAACTGGAAGAGATCCATATTTATGCCTATTCCCAAGAAAGGTGATCCAACCAAATGTGGAAATTATTGAACAACATCATTAATACCACACACAAGTAAAATTTTGCTCAAGATCATTCAAAAGCGGCTGCACAGACTTCCGGCAAAATGGCGCTCTAGGCAGAAGCACCACGCCGTCCCTCCACAGCAAAGATCCAAAAAACTAAGCCGAATGGAGAAAACAACAATCCTGAAACCCTAAAACATCAAATGAAGAGATAAAGAACTCAGCCAAGCACCAAATGGAGTGAGAAAACTGACAGAGAACGGAGAGCTAAGAGAGATTCATGTAGAGGTCCCCTATCAGATAACGCAGTGTGGATCCACCATCTTGGACTCCTATCAGAGACCAGCAAATAGGGGGTAAGACAAAGCAGCTTCACAGAGCTTCCAGCAGAAGACAAAACAACCGGTAATTTGCAATATACACTTTCCCACCCCCTACCCTTCTTCACCCACACTCGACCTCCTCTGCTTCCCGCGGACACAGTCTCTTGTCCAGGAAGCACCAGTTGCTTGGATTCCACTAGCCCACACTAGCTGGCTCTCTGAGTGCCATTTGTTGGCTGCTGGTGTTGCTTTTTTCCTGCTTCTTTTGATTTCTTCCTTACCTCTCACCACTTCCCCCTCCTTTCTATCAAACACCTGGCTCCGTGCGCCATCTTTGCTTCTTCCTGAGGGGCTACGGAGCTCCGTTCGAGCATGGAGCTGCTTCCCGGTCTGGGCTGCCGCACTGGTGGGATCCCAGGGCTTTTGTTTGTTTGTTTGGGGTTGTTTGTTACTTTTCTTTTCCTTTTCTTGAGTTGGGAGCCTGTTCTGGCTGGGCGGTGCTGTGCGGCTTGGAGCCTACCCCCTCGGCTTGCGCAAATGGGCAGAGGGATCCCTGAGGGCATTTCTTTTCTCATTATTTTTTTTTCCTGTTTTTTGGGGGGCTTTTCTTGTTCTTTTTTTTTTTTTTAATTTGTTCTGTTTTCTTTTCCCTCTTTTTCCCCTTTTGTCTTTCTTCATTGCTCAGTTTCTTGTCTCTCTATATCTTTCTTCTCTTTCTGTTCCCTGAATACCTGGCTTTGCATACCACTACGCCTTCTAGGCAGGCTGTACTGCAACACCTGAGAACAACTTCCCCAGACCTCATAGCCACACCGGTGGGATCCCTGGGAACTTTGCTGTTCTTTTCCCTTTCCAATTTTTATTTATTCATTCTTTTCTTTTCTTTTCCTTCCTCTTCCCCTTTTTGTTTTTCTCCATTTCATGGTCTCTCATCTCTCCACTCCAACGGCAAGCTCCCCTAGCATTCTTTCTGCTTTGTTTCTATGTTTTTGGCTCCTGTTCCTCTCTCCCATATCCATCTTAGCTCCACACATAACAATCTCTCCGCTACATCCTGCCTACCTGCACCGTGCACTTGGCATTGCACCTTCAAGCAGCGCAGGCATGGCCTCCTGGAACCTGCCCTGCACTGGTTGCCGGCCCACCCTGGTGGCTGTAGTAAGTGCCACAAACAACCCGTCCCAGTGGCTCCTCTTCAGCTAGACCTGCCCTGCCATACCTTATCTGAGTGACTGAGCCTGCCAGTTGGAGAAGGAGGCAAAAAGTATTGTGCCCACAGACGAGCAAACAACAAAGAACACACAGTCTGCCTGCTCAGACATAGCCAAATTAAAAAAAAAAGGGATGAAACAAAAAAAATTTACAATCAATAAACAAGAAAAATAACTACTCAATGCCCCGAAGACAGCAGACAATATCAAAACTTTTACAAAAACAGGACAGGATGGTTCCAGTACGCATCCAAAATAAAACACCAGATGACTTTCCAGTGGAAGAAAAGGCACTAGACCTACCTGATAGGGAATTCAAATCTCTAATAC
>NW_004443957.1:17478920-17531304 GCF_000243295.1 Trichechus manatus latirostris | reverse complement strand
GTGGTGTTGGCAAAGAATATTGAATATACCATGGACTGCCAAAAGAACGAACAAATCTGTCTTGGAAGAAGTACAACCAGAATGCTCCTTAGAGGCAAGGACAGTGAGACTATGCCTTACTTTGGACATGTTGTCAGAAGGGATCAGTCCCTGGAGAAGGACATCATGTTTGGTAAAGTAGAGGGTCAGTGAAAAAGAGGAAGACCCTCAACGAGATAGATTGACACACTGGCTACAACAATGGGCTCAAACATAACAATAATTGTGAGCATGGCGCAGGGCCGGCAGTGTTTCATTCTGTGGTACATAGGGTCGCTGTGAGTCGGAACCAACTCGACGGCACCTAACAACAACAACAATTTAGGACTCTCCATTGTTAGTATGAACAGGTAGCCACGCGGCTCTTGGATTATTAGATTGGGAGGAGAGTAATTCTTTATGTTTGTGAAATGCATTTATTGACAAATATTCTGGAGTTTTAAAATATATTATTTCATCTGACTTTTACAGAAAGTGTTATCACCACTGTATAGATTTTATAGGTGCCCTGGTGGTGCAAACAGTTAAGTGCTCAGCTGCTAACTGAACGATTGGTGGTTTGAACCCACCTAGTAGCTCCACGGGAGAAAGACCTGGTGATCTGATCCTATAAAGATTACAGCCAAGAAAACCATATGGGGCAGTTCTACTCTGTCATATGGGATTGTTATGAGTCAGAATTGACTCAACAGCACCTAACAACAACAAGATAGATTTTATAGATGAAGAAAGTGAGAACCAGTAAGGTTAGGTGATTTATCTGAGGTTATACAGTGAATTAATGTATTAGTGTCAGGTCCAGGGCTTTGCTAACTCTGAATTGAGTGCTATGTCTTTAGAGCACACCATAGCTTTCTCTGTCTTGGTTAGTACATAGCCCTGTGTCAATATGATAAGGCCATTAGTAATAAACTTTATAGCTGCTTGTGGTTTAGAGCTCAGAGCAAAATCAACAATGGCCATACCTCCAGATGACTGTTACAAAACCCTTCCGGGAGGCATGTAGGCCCATGTGTAGTACAAAGAAAGTTAAAATTATATTAAGCATTTGCTTAACATGTTCATTTCCTTGAAGCCAGCAGAGTTTTTGGTTCAGATAATTCTGATGATGAAGTGAAAAAAATGTCCTGTATCTTTAATAAATTGCCTCAGTTCCCTTCTTCTCCTTGGCAGCAGAACTTGGCCAATGGCATATTGGAAAGAGAGTTATGCCTTCCTGGAGGGCTCTAACATGTCCCTTGGGATGAATTTACAGGACAAGTTAGGGAGGATTTTTATGATGCAAAATTTGGCATTAAACTAGTTGATTTACTCTAGTTATGCATTCTTGCTTTTATTTATTTAAAGAGTAAACACATTTCCTCTGAATAAATGGAACAACAAATATGGATTGTTAAGCATAACAGACAGGATTCAAGTCCCTGCTATGCCAATTACTAGCTACGATCTTGGGCAACTTGGTTAAACCCCATGAGCCGCAGCTTCCTCATCTACCAAACTGAAATACTAACACTCACAGGATTTTGAATATTTTTTGTTGCCTACCCAGAATCAATTTCCCCAATTCCCATCTGGGGACCCTCTTCCCCTACTGTCTATCTCTCTGGTCTGGTAGGGCTCCATCACCCCACTCCAGGAGTGCAGCATGTGACTCAGAACAGACTTTGTGAAGCCCTAGCCAGGTGACCATTTCAGGGATAAGCATGTAATCCGAGCGCATCTAAGCTCCTGTAAGGAGGCTCCTGGGAAGTGCTGCTGTCTATTTCCTGCTGAAAACAGAGATGCTGGAAGACTGTCTGGCTGGAGCAGCTCCAGTTACCTGCCCCACAAGGAACCCGAGAATGAAGCCAACACACAAAAGAAGGCAGAGCCAAGCCAGGGGATGGAGAGAGACTAGGTTCTGATAATATTGTTTGAGTCCAGTCATCTCTGAAGCCTACCCTACCCCTGGACTTTCCAGGTTCATGAGCCAATAAATTGCCTTTGCATTTATGCCAGTTTGATTCAGATCAATCAAGATCCTAAATGATATTCTACCTAATTTTGAAAATTAAAAAGAAAATAATGTAAAGTGCTTAGCAAAATATCTGCTATACAGTAAGTGTTCAATAAGGGTAGCTTGATTGTGCTTCTTACAGTTTAGTTTAGAAGAGAGGGGACTCCATACTTATTTTGAATATCAAGCAAACTTTTTCAGGCATAATAAAGAGCTAGTCTTTATATATATATAAATTTATACATACATTAAATTATTTTATTTTATTGTTGTTGAGAATATACATAGCAGAACATACCAATTTCTACATGTACAATTCAGTTATACTGATTATATTCTTCAGGTTGTACATCCATTATTACCCTCCTTTTTCAGATTATTCCTCCCCCATTAACATAAACTCACTGCCCCCTAAGTTTCCTATCTAACCTTTATAGTTGCTATTGTCAATTTGATCCCATATAGATAGCTGTGAAAAGCCAGTCTTCTTGGTAGGCTGAATCCCATGAGGTATGATATCGGAGATACCAAGAAGGCTTTCCTATGCTTCCAAATATCTCTCTGTCTTTGGTTTTGACAGCTCTCCAAAAAACCAAACCAAACCTCAATGCCATCAGGTCAATTCCAACTCATAGCAGCCCTATAGGAAAGAGTAAAACTCTACTGTAGTGTTTCCAAGGCTGTAATCTTTATGGAGGCAGATTGCCCACTTTTCTCCTGCAGAGCGGCTAGTGGGTTCAAAGCTCAATCTGGCTAGCAGCTGAACACTTAACCACTGCACTACCAGGGCTCCTTGTTGATAGCTCTAGATTTGCTTCCCTAAAGATTACATCCCTGGAAATGCTATGGGGCAGTTCTACTCTGTCCTATAAGGTCACTACGAGTTGAAATTGACTTGATGGCAATGGGTTTTTTTAGATGTCAAAAATCGTCATTAATGCCTTTGTTTTAACACCTTTAAGGAGAAGTTTCTCACTTAGCAATTACACCTGTGAGAATAAGTTCTATTCCTCTATTAGCTCTATTACTGAGGACAGGTTGTGATAGTAGCCCATAGAGATAGTAGTCCACTAGGTTCCCTGAGGGAACAAGAGGGACACAGCCACGCTCAGAGGAGGGTGCAGGAATAAAAGTTCAGCAATCTTCTTCTGCAGTTTTGCTCTGGCTGTCCTTGCTAGGCACCCACTAAAAGCTCCCAGTCCAAGATTTTAGAAGGACACGTAATTTTTCTGAACTTAAAGGATATTTGGCTAAAATGGCCAGATAGACCTCTGTTAAACAAGCACAGTATGTAACCCAGTCTTCTTCTGCCCAGGCAGTCCCTAGACCCTAACCATCAGTCACAGAAGTTCCAAGGAAACCAAGGACTACAAAAATGATGGTAGCCAAAAGACAGCAGAAGCACCTCAAGGTAATGAGGCCAAGGAAAGGTTACAATGAAAAGAGAATCAAAGACTTGCTCTTGTCAGGTGTGTGTGAGACAAGTACCTTGGTCATCTACGGTTCTTGGCCTGCAAAGGAGACGGCTGGATACAAAGACTGGACTGAGCACTGAGTAAATATTTTAAAGTTTTATCAGAACTCTGACAGACATGCCCCTGGGTAAAGATCTGAGTCATAGTTCAAAGAAATTAGGCAGAGATTCATGGAAGCAACAGTCTAAACAACTTCCTATTTAAATAAAGGACTCAATTTCCCCTCCCGCTCTCCCTCCTTCCCCCACTTCTCCCCCTTCTCCTCCATTCCTCCCTCCCTCCACCCCTTTCTTTCTTTAACTCATGGCCCCAGTTTTCTTCTTTTTAAGCATATAACACGTGCATTGCTGTCTAGTTTATTCTCACTCATAGAGACCCTATAGGACGGAGTAGAACTGCCCCATTGGGTTTCCAAGGCTGTGATCTTCAGGGAAGCAAGACTGCCACTTCTTTCTCCCATGGAGCAGCTGGTAAGTTCGAACCACTAACCTTTCAGTTAGCAGCCTAGCGCTTAACCACTGAGCCAGCAGGGCTCTTTTAAAAGCACATATAACCCCCTAAAAGTCTCATTCCATTGACATGAGTAGTTTCCTCTTCAAAATCCCATTCTGTGGCTACATAGATATTTTCCTGTTTCTTGTCATTTGCTAGCCACTACCTGTCAGGCAGCAGAATATCAAAGATTCATACTACTTGCTTCGCTTAAATAACTCTAAGCCATTTTTAGCTAGGTCAGAGCTCCACTGGAGGTGGAATGCCACTTCTTGAGGCCGGTGACTTGTGGAAACGGATTGCTTGGGTTCAAGGCTCTATTGCACTTTTATTGAGTCTTGCATCATTTTTAAGAGCTTATCTTTGGGTTACTTTTGCTTGAAAATATTTGAGATTATGTAGAGGCTCCTAATATTTTAAAAAAGGAGCCCTCGTGGTACAGTGGTTAAGCGCTCAGCTGCTAGCCTAAAGGTCAGCAGTTTGAACCCACCAGGTGCTCTGTGGGAGAAAAACGTTGACAGTCTCCTTCTGTAGAGATTACAGCCTTGGAAACCCTATGCGGCAGTTCTATTCTGTCTTACAGGGTCATTATGAGACGCAACTGACTTGACAGCAACGGGTTTAGTTGTTTTAAAGTTTTAAAACAAGACAGTGAATTTTCTAACCCCTAATCTCAAAATGTGCCCTACTGAGGTTTATAGAACACAATCAATTTTCACGTGCAAAAATGAAAAACCAGAAAGATGTCACAGGGGCTATCCTAGCAGGTGGTACTTGGTACTGTGACCAAAATTCTGGGGAAACAGTCCAAGGAGAAAAGCACTGTGATCTCCATGGCTTTCCTTTGCAAGCACTGAAGGAACTCTGTACTTCTTTTTAAACTCCAACCTTTAAGCTACACTTAACCCTTCATTCTTTTTGCTACCCCTGGTGGTGTAAACGGCTAACACGCTCAGCTGCTATCCGAAAGGCTGGCGGTTCAAGTCCACCATGAAGCACCTTAGAAGAAAGGTCTGGGGCTCTACTTCTGAAAAATCAGCCATTGAAAACCCTATGGAGCACAGTTCTACTCTGACACTTACAGGGTTGCCAAGAGCCTGAATCAACTTCACGGCCACTGTTCTTTAGTAAACTACCCAAATTATCCCACCCTCAGGCATCTATTCCAAGCACCAGAACTACTCCACTCTTGTCACAGTTATAACTAGCAACACAGAATCCTTATGGAGTTCAGCTTTGCCCAGACTTGTATGTAAGTCTTTTTTCTCTTCATCCAGGTGAGGTTCTATGATTTTCAGCCATAAGCCCTTGAGGAAACAATGCTGGAGTGTAAACCAAAAACTCAAACCTGTTGCCATCGAGTGGATTCCAACTCATAGCAACCCTGTTGGACAGAGTAGAACGGCCCCCATAGGGTTTCCAAGGAGTAGCTGGTAGATTTGAACTGCCTACCTTTTGGTTAGCAGCCAAGCTCTTAACCACTGTGCCAGCAGGGCTCCCTTGGTTATCTAGTGCTGCTATAACAGAAATACCACAAATGGGTGACTTTAACAAACAGAAATTTATTTTCTCACATTTAGGAGGCTAGAAGTCTGAGTTCAGGGTGCCAGCTCTAGGGGAAGTCTCCTTTTTCTGTCAGCTCTTCCCCCCTCTCTGTTTGCTCACTTGCTTGTTTAACCTCTTTTAAATGTCAAAAAAGATTGACTTGAGACACACTCTGCACTAAAACTGTCTCATTAACATAAGAAAGAAAAACTCATTCCCAAAGGTAGTTATAATCATAGGTATACCAAACCAAAAACCCATTGCCATCGAGTCAATTCCAACTCATAGCGATCCTATAGGACAGAACAGAACTACCCCATAGAGGTTCCAAGGCTGTAAATCTTTACAGGACCAGACTGCCATATCTTTCTCCTGCAGAGCAGCTGGTAAGTTTGAACGTGCCAACGTTTTGGTTAGCAGCCAAACACTTAACCACTACACTAGCAGGGCTCTAACCACAGGTATAAACCAAAAAACCAAACCCATTGCTGTCAAGTCGATTCCAACTCATAGCGACCCTATAGGACAGAGTAAAACTGCCCCATAGGGTTTCCAAGGAGGGCTGGTGGATTCGAACTGCCTACCTTTTGGTTAGCAGCCGAACTCTTAACCACTGTGCCACCAGGGCTCCCTCTCTGTTAGAGAGGTATTAAAAATACCAGTATCAAACGGAAACTTAAAACAAACACCCCCCCCCCACAAAAAAAAAGAATTGAGAGAGAATTGAAAAGGAATAAGCTTCTTGTACATTAATGTTATGTACAACGAAGTTCCTGTACCCCCTGAAATTATTTTGAATTTGTTTCCCACACTCTGGGATAAATAAATTGGACCCTATTATTTTCTACTTCATATTCTATCATCTTTTCGCCCTGTATCTCACTACTTACATTTGGATAAATTTTCTGTATATACCCCCCAGCTAGTATTAGCCTCAATATAAATTAGCATTTCTAAGTATCCCTATCTCTATATAACATGCATGAGATAATTTGTCTGACTGCAAGAAAGGATATGTGAGATACACAGGAGGGAAAGAGAACTGTTTATCATAAATACCAGTGGGTAGAATATTATGAGACTAAGCATTAAACATTAAATTAAGGTATTTCAGCTGTCTCAAAATCACATTTCATATCAGACAGCTTCTTTCTTGAATTAATAAGTTACTGAATCTCATCATTTACAAACATTTTTATATACTGGTTTTATAATAGAAACAATGATTTTACTTAAACTGTAAGCAGTGGCAATTATCTGAGGGCTCAAAATAGCAGCACACTTGAATAATGAAAGGATTCATTCAATAAATATTTATTGAGCACCTACAAGGTACCAGGTACTGTCGGGACCAGGAAAGGTCAAGGGTGACTGACCCTGCTTCAGAGGGTCAGGAAGGGCTTTACAAGCTGGTCACAATTCAGTTGAGTTTCCCAAGAAGAATAGGAATTTGTAAGAGTATCAAGGGGAGGAGGATACTCCAGGCGGGGGGAACAGCATCTGCAAAGGCATGGAAGCCTATTCTGGGAAATGTGAGTGGTTCCATACGGCTAGAATGAAGAGCTATTATGACAGAGAGTGGCAGAATATGAAGCTAAAGGGGCAGGCGGAGGCCAGCTCACAAAGGGCATTACCCTGTAAGTTACCACCCCAATAGTCATTTCTCATTCTTGCTAATAGAACTTTGATTTTGTTCAGGTGGTAGAGTGCCCAGGAGCAGAGCATGAATTGGCCTGACCCAATTATAGGAAGCCCTTTACCTTTGATGATTGCGCTAGCTCCACGGCTGGGCATGGCACTCAGTTCTGGACAAAGTCTGGTGGAAGGCATCTAGGAAAGAGTTTCATCCCTGATTTCATAAAACAAAAACAACTTCCCTTTTTCATCATTCCCTTCCTTTGTAAGTTGAATGCTGCCATGTGAGGAAGTAGTATCCAGAGCTGCAGCTGCCATCTTGTGACCATAGTGAGAAGTCTATGGTGAGGATGGAAGCCACACACTGAGGATGGAAGACAGAAAGGGCAGAAAGTGACAGGGTTTTCAATAGGTTGTCAAACCTATTGTAAGACTGCCTAGCTTAGGAATTTTAGCTAAGAAAACAACAAATGTCCTTATAGTCAAAGCCTCTATTAATTGTGCTTGCAGTCCAATGTGTCATAAGTGGTATCATGCTAAGAATGACATTTTTATGTATGGCTAAAAAGTTTGGACCTTACGATGAAGGGGAATGGGAGCTATGAAAAGGTTTAGGTAGGGGAATGAATTATCAGCTTTGTGCTTGAAAATGATTACTCTGGCTGCTGTGTGCAGAACGGGCTGGCAGTGGAAGAAACCTAGGCAGAGAGACCAGTTACGAAGCTACTGCAACCGTCCGAGAGGTTAGATAGTGCCTAAGCAAAGGCAGTAGCAATGACAAATGGGGAGGAGGGGATACATTTGAAACCTATTTTTAAGACAAAATAATATAACTTAGTGACTAATTGGATGTGAGACATGGGGAAGACAGAAGAATCAGGAATGGCTCTGGGGTTTCTGGCTTGGTTGACTTGAAACACATGAGATCCGGCTTTAATTCAGGCTTTGCTACAAGCTAGTCGAGTGATCCTAGGCTAGTTTCCTCATTTTGAGAGGGTCAGATTAAAAATACAATAGCAAATTGACCTCATCTCTACCAACTGCTCCAAATCCAGGAGCGCTTTTAGTTCAAAGTGCTCTGGGGAAGAAAAAAGCCCACTCCTCTAATGGAGGCTTGGATTTGTTTGTGCAGAGCCTTTGAGCCTTTGTTTCTGTTTTAGCTTAGTTTGAAATGGGGGAAATGGGGCAGAGGCCTGGATGATACATGGGTGATAACCAAGTATATGAATTAAAGCAACAGAACCTCATTTTCCACTTGTCATCAAGAGCTATTCTTGATTAAAGTTCTCATACAAAGCCTTGTCCACCTCCCCTTGGATTCACTGCTGGGCATGGGGGTCTTTCTCCTTGACGGTTTCTTTACCACCTAGATCTGTCAGCTGTGATCAACAGCCATTTGCACTCAGACAAAATGATTGTTCCTTTTCACAGGATAGCAAGAAAGGTCAGGTAAAAGTAATGCTCTTACCCCCGGGAGGATGATGCAAAACAGGCAGGAAGCCCAGAGACTGTTGCCAGGATACATGGCTGCTGGGTGGCAGAGGTCACAGAACCGTGGACAGAGTTTTACAAGTGACTAATTAGTTTTATTTGTCCTTATAGAAGGATTGCCTAAGGCTCACCAAGACTTGCTACAGTTCAACGACTTAATATTTCCCATTCCTTTACCGCATTTTATATTAATTTCTCACATTATCTCATTTGATAGGAGAGATGGGAGGGATACAATGGTCCAGACCCTTCCTTCTATCCATGGTAACTCTGAAGGGCCACCCTAGCTGTAGAATTCCCTGTACAATCAACTGAAGCTGTTGCAACTACATCATAATTCAATGTCTCCCTCTGCCAAATCCGTTTCCTTCACACTCTTACAGGTGTTATTCCTGGTAGCACTCCCCAAAAACTCCTGCAGGCAGATTTCTGTGTTTCCTGGAGAACCTGACCTATGACACTAACACAGAATCATCACTCAACTCTATTTTACTAGGCAAGCACACCCACACAGACATCCACAAACTTCTAGTCTATTCTCATTGTTATCGTTTTATTTAAGAAACATTTTAATTCCAGCAAAGAAAGAAACTCAGTTTCAGAATAAACTAAACATGCTTTGAATTAAATGGATTTAGTTTAATTAAAAAACCAAATCACTGGTTAGACAAAGATTTCTTACAAAAACATAAACCATAAAAGAAAACTTTGATAACCAGGACTTCATCAAAATTTAAAACTTTTGCTCTTTGAATGGCACTAAAAATCAAGCCACAGATTAGAAGGAAATAATCTGCCAAAAACATAACTCATAAAGGACTTTTATCCAGAATAAATAAAGAACTCTGGCAACTCAATAAGAATACAAACATCCCAATTAAAAAAAAGAGAATAAAAGATCTCTTCATCAAAGAAGAAATACAGATGGCAAATAAGCCCTTGAAAAGATGTTTAACTTCATTAGTCATTTGGGAAATGCAAATTAAAACCACGATGAAATATCACTGCATACCCATCAAAATGGCAAGCAGCAAACCACAAAAAGAAACAAACAAAAAACAACAATTTGATAATACCAAGTGCTAACAAGGATGTGGAGTAACTTGAACTCATACATTGCTGATAAGAATATAGAATCATACAGACACTTTGGAAGACAGTTTGGCAGTTTTTTATAAAGTTAAAGATACATTTATCATATGATCCTACAGTCCTACTCCTAGGTGTTTATCCAAGAAATCAGTGTTTGCCAGGGGCTAGAGGAAGGGTTGACTTCAAAAAGGCATAAGGATTTTTTAGGGTGGTGAAAATGTATTGCATCTTGATTATGTTGGTGGTTCCACAACTGTGTATATTTTTTCAGTAGTCATAGAACTGTATACCTAAAAAGGGTGAATTTGACTGTATTAAATTATACCTCAATCAACCTAACTTAAGAAAAAAAAACCTCTATGCATTATCCTTATTTTTTGGGTTTTGCCGCAGACTAGTGGAAAAACTCGGTCACCTACTAACCCTACTGTGTGGATATGTAGGGAAAGAGGAAGAGCAGGCAGTGGCTACAGGATCAGAAGAAGGTTTTTCTGGACTGGTGGAGTCTGGAGCATGTGTATAGGCTGAAGGGAAAGAGACCAGTGAAACTGTAGAGAAAGGGGAGCTGATTTATGGAGTAAGAACCCTACTTTAATCACAATTCTTAGTGTCAAACTACAGAACCTAATTCAAACAACCTTAAGCAAAAAGGGAAGCTTTGGCTCATATAACTGAAAAATCAATGGTTTTAAAAACAATGTTGCCAGTCTGCTAGCTCTGTGTTTCCTGGCATCATTTGCCTGTCCTTCGCCTCGTTCTCAGACGGCCTCACTGCATGTACAGTGGTCAGGTTATGTTGTTTTAACAGAGTCAATCCCAGAGAAAAGAATGCAACTAACTCTCTGTGCTCCAGTGCCCATATTCACCCTCGAAAGAGACTCTAGTTGGCCTTATTTGGTTTCACCTTGTGCTGGGGAAGATAGGATCACATTATTGACAGCCCAAACCACATGGGAAAGGGAAAGGGGAGTTAGAAAAGGAAGGGATGCAGGGCAGACAGAAAACAAATAGTAGCTGCTTACTACAGACCCACAGACTTCAGGCAGACAGGCTGGGGAGACGGAATTCAAAGCCAAATGAAGAAATCATCCTACATACAGGAATGAGGAAAACATGGGTTAACCGACCAACCAGTTGCGGTTGAGTCACCTTCTACTCATGGCAAGCCCATGTGTGTCAGAGTAGACCTGTGCTCCATAGGGTTTTCAACGGCTGATGTTTTGGAAGTAGATCACTAGGACTTCTTTCCAAGAAGCCTCTGGGTGAACTTGAACTACCAACCTTTTTGTTAGCAGCCAAGCGCCATTAACAGTTTAAAGATGTAGGAAGGTTGAGTGGTTTTTATTTCAGGGGAGGTGAATAAAGTCATTCACAGCTGTCAGCCCTATTTTCTCTATGAAGTAAGAGGAAAGGTCATTTGCTGAAAATGAATGAGTGGGGGCTAGGAGTAGGGAGCTTGAAAAGCGTGGCAAAAGGTTTAGAAGAACTGCTGAGGATTTTGGGAGCGGGCCAACCAGCAACAAATAAAGGATTGTGGAATGGCAATGCAAAACATTCTACCTATCCCTCAACACTTGGTTAAAATATCTCCTCCACAAAATTGCACACCCTTGGAAGGTTTCTCTCACTTCTCCAAGCTTCCCAAGCTTCCTGGCACTGGAGACCACGCCTACAGCACATATCATGTTTACATGGTGCCTATTAGCCGCATCTATCAGGCTCCTAGTTTGGAGACTGAGAGTTTGCATAGTGAGTTCAGATTCTGATTACCTGAGGTTCCTAAGTCTTGGAAAATGAGTAGCAAAAATTTGGATAGGGATGGATTTACTTAAAAAATTATCTGAATCTATTTCATTCCTGAGTTTGGGTAGCAAAAGTTCAGCTCAGATAGCGAGTTTGAATAGTGAGGGTAATACCTCTGTGTGTGTGTGCACACGTGCCTGTTAAACTGCCTGCTGTGTTATGCTCTCCTGAAAGGCAGAACTCTTGTATAACAATCTTCGTGTTTTCACAGGGCCTGATCTGGTACCTTCCATGTGGCTGTTTTTGTTAGCTGCCCTTGAGTCAGCCCGCAACTCATGGCAACCCCATGCACAACAGAACAAAATGCTGCCTCTCCTGCACCATGCCCATGATGGGTTGCAGATTGTACTGTTGTGAACTACAGGGTTTTTACTGACTGATTTTCAGAAGTAAATTGCCAGGCCTTTCTTCCTACTTCATCTTAGTCTGGAAGCTCTGCTGAAACCTATTCAGCATCACAGCAACATGCAAGCCTCTACTGACAAACCGGTGGCTGCTGTGCGTGAGGTGCATTGGCCTGGAATTGAACCTGGGTCTCCCATGAGGTGCATTGGCCAGGAATCGAACCCAGGTCTCTGGCATGGAAGGCAGGAATTCTACCACTGAACTACCATTGTCCTCCTTCCATGTAATAGGTGTTCCCTATTTATCGAATGAATAAATAAAAATTCCCCACTTTCCTTTCCTCAGTTTTCTTTGTTCGTACTAAACTCTACTGCTCCATTAGGATAATTTCAAGTGAAACCAGGAGAAGAATAACTTTAAAGAGCTGCTCTTGTCATTGGGACTGCTTCCAACTGCAATTATAGTCATGAGCTTTTCTTTCTCTTTCCCCAAACCCCCCTCCTATCAGATAAAACCTGAATCAATTTCAGGAGATGGCTTCTGCGGCTTGTGTAAAATGTTCTGGCTTCTAGTCAAATGGACATTGCTGGAGTATATAAAAATGGCTTTGTTCTCCACACAAATGAATTCATTTAGGCAGCACACAGTTTCGATTTCTTATTACCTTTCGGGAGAGTTAGGCATTAGGGAATTTCAAGGTATCATTACTGTGTGGAAACTGCTGCATAAGGAATACTTGAGTGGTAAACAACTTGCCGAACCACCTTCATGCAGCTGAGATAAGGGAGCACGTTGTTTATTGTACCTGAAACCTGTTTCCAATACAAGGGTTGCCCACGCCTTGCTTAAGGAGGAACAATAATAACACCTACGCTTTAACACGCAGGGCCGCTCTGCTGCTTGTTCCTTATTTGTAACTGTATTCTTCAACAAGACTGACTCTCCTTGACTCCAACAAAAAGATTAAAAGATTCTGATAATGGCTGAACCGGCTTTGTTTCTGTGTGAATTAGCCTAACATTAACACAGAGTTGGCGTTTAATAAATATTCATTGAAGGAGGGGATGAGTAAAGAAACACAGACTCCACTGGTAGGGATTAAAGCTTACTAAAAGCATGTTCCCAGGAGGAGGCAGAGAAACAATGTCTCTAGACTCTGTCTTTGGTAAGTACCCTAGAATTGCCTTCGGGGTCACGGGAATTTGGGGGAAGAGAAGAAATACACATCTCTGATGGTGGACTCAGGCTGAAGGTTAACCAGCCCTAACGTGGGCACATTTATATTTCAATCCGTAACAGTCACAAATGTTATTTGTCTAAATAGGAACACATAGGGAGGCAAGAACACTGGATTTAATTTCCATTGGCACTAGTAACCAGCTCTGTGGCTTTTGACAGGCAATGCAATTCTCCTGAGCCTTGGTTTCCCCATCTGTGAAATGGATCTATCTAACATAGATTTTATGAGAATTAAATACTATATATGAACATGTGTAGGATTGAGCCTGGCATATTTATTCACTCAACAAATATTTATGTTCTAGGCACTAGGGATGCAAAAGCAAAAAAGGCCAGGTTCCAGCCGTTGAAGAGCTTATAGTATAGTGGGAAAGATATATAAATAAATGAGTACTGAGATAATTATGGAGGGTGCATTATGGGAGCAAGAGGAAGAATGTCTAAATCAGATCGGGGAACCAGGAAAACTTCCAGGGGGAAGCAACGCTGGAGTTGAATTTTGAAGAAATAGGAGCTAGCCAGACAAAAACAGGAAGGTCAGTTTAGACAGAATGGGAAGCATGTTCAAAGGCAGAGTGGCGTGAAACAGCTGACAGTTCACGGAACTACAGACAGTTTAGTACAACTGGAGCAAAGGTTATGTGTGTGGGAAAGGCAATAGATGGGGTGAGAGAAGCAGGCAAAGGCCAGATCTTGAAGGGCGTTCGGTGCTATCCATAAAGAAAGTGAACTTTAGCACCAAAGGGACAGGGAACCACTGGAGAGTTTTAAGGAGAATTAGGTTTTTGTTTAGACAGAGCATTCTGGGTGCAATGTGGGGAAAGGATTGTAGGGGATGGAGCCTGGATGCAGAAAGTCCTGTCTGAGGCACCTATAGTAAACCCGACCAGAAAAAAAAAAAGAGAGAGAGAGTCTGAGCTAAAGTAATGGGAATGGGGAGTCAGAGATGGATATGGGAGCCATTTAGAAGCTAGACTTTGCAGGGTAGGAGTAGAGGGTAGGCAGCGAAGGAAGTGAAAGATGATTCCCATCCAACTAGGTGGATGGCATTGCCATTCAATCAGTTAGAGATCACAGAAGAAGGAGTAGATTTGGGATGGGAGTAGGGTGGGTAAACACGGTGCTTTCCATTTAGGACATGTTTACTCTTATTGTCTGTGAGTCATCTGGGTAGAGATGTCCAGGAGGCATTTGGATAAATGGATCTGGACTACAAGCATGGATTAGAGTGACCAGGACTGCTAGTTGTCTGTCAATTTTTACTGCCCTTTAGTCCTGGTGGTGCAGTGGTTAAATGCTTGGCTGCTAACTGAAAGATCAGTGGTTCGAACCCACCAGCTGCTCCGCAGAAGAAAGATGTGCAGCGTGCTTCTGTAAAGACTTACAACCTTGGAAATCCTATGGGGCAGTTGTCCTATAGGGTCGCTATGAGTCAGAATTTGACTCAACAGCAGGGGGTTTGGTTTAGTTTTTGGTTTTGCATGATTATATTGGGATGGGGGGAAGGCTGGGTACATGGCCACCTGGAATAAAAACTACATTTCCCAGCTTCATTTGCAACTGGGTATGGTCATATGACTAAGGTCTAGACAATGAAATATAAGTGGAAGAGTCCCTGGGTGGTGCAAACGGCTACAGTGCTCAGCTGCTAACCAAAAGGTTGGAGGTGCAAGTATACCCAGAGGCACTTCAGAAGAAAGGCCTGGTGATCTACCTCCAAAAAATCAGCCATTGAAAACCCTGTGGAGGACAGTTCTACTCTGACACCCATGATGTCGCCATGAGTCAGAATGGACTCCATGGCAACTGATTTAATGTTCATGTGGAAAGTGCTGAAAACCTTACTTAAGATTTACCCTACATTTACTTTGTGCCTCTTTTTTTGCACCTGTCCCTTCCTCCATTTTACTGTCTGGAAGACAGATGCTGCGATCTTGGATCATAAGTTTGAGATGACTTTTAGAAGAACAACAAGAGAGAAGGATCCTGGGCAGGACCATCACTCCGTACTACTGCAGAGGGGACCATTCATGCTGTCTGTATGAATATCCCCTCGTGGAGCAGCATAGTGCGTGGCCTGTAAGGCTCTAAATGAGGGCCCAGTGACTGAGTCTCTGACGTCATGGAGCTTCATGACGGCTCTAAACTATTTACCCAGACTTTTTATGTGAGAAAGAAAAAAATCCAAAGCTTCTCTTTTGCTTAAGCTTTTAATCCACCAGTATTTTAGTTTTCTCTTACTTGCAGCAGAATCTAATCCTAAATTACACAGGTAGGCACCACCCTATGGGAGGGAGGTGAAGTCATAGACACAGATCAGGTCACTCAGGGATTGTGTACAGACAGAGTGAAAGGAGCAGAGGCTGGAGGGCAGACACTTGAGGGGTCCCTCATACTTTTCTCTGTTCATTTTGAAAGGTTCCTTTGGTTTTTTTTCCTTGCCCACCCAGTTATTAAGTACAGCCAGTTATTCTGTAACGTATTCCTTAATGGGGGTTTTCTGATGTTTCCTCATGATTAGATTTCCTCTGAAATGAGAATCAGGCTTCTCTACTCCCTCAGCTGCTAACCCATTACTGCCCTGTCACATGCTTCCTTACTGTAACCATAAAGACTCATGGCTGGAGGCGGGGTGAGGAAAGCAGCAGCAATGATGTTTTTTTAATAGCTTTATTGAGATGTAATCCACATACCATAAACTCACCCATTTAGAGTGTACAATTCAGTGTTTTTTTTTAGTATATTCACAGGGTTGTGCAATCATCACCAAAGTCTAATTTTAGAACATTCCCCCTTGAAAAAAGGAAACCTGTTCCTATTAACAGTCACTCCCCACACTCTCACAACGATTTTTTAACTGTGCCATTGGTGGTCCCTTTTCAAGTCCGAAGTAAACCCAATAGGGAAACCAATCGCCTCAGATATAGACAGGCAGCGAATAATAAGACTGAAGAAACTGAGGTTGAGAGAGGTTAAGGTACCTGCCCAAGGTGACGCAGACAGTGGCAGAACCAGGTCTCCTGACTCTCCCTCCAGTGCCCTTTCACTTTTTTGAATAAGTACCCTTCGAATAGAGGTGATAAGGTACCAAGTTCGAATAATGATCTTTTTACATTTTTAACTTTTTATTTAGAAATAATTTCAAACTTGCGAAAATAGTGCCAAGAACTCCCATATACCCTTCACCTAGTGTCTTAGTTGACTAGTGCTGCTGTAACAAAAATACCACAAGTAGGTGACTTTAAAGAACAGAAATTTATGTTCTTACAGTTCAGGAGGCTAGAAGTCCAAATTCAGAGCACTGGCTCTAGGAGAAGGTCCTTCTTTGTCTCTTTCTGCTTCTAGTAGCCACTGGCAATTTTGGCATTCCTGGCCTTGTAGATGCTTTGGCTTCTGCGGTCACATGGCATCTGTCTTCTCTGTGTCTGTTCTGCTCTTTTTATAGTATCACTCAGAAGGGATTAGGTTTAGGACTCACCCTGCTCTGGTATGACTTCACTGACATAACAAAAGGAAAACTCTATTTCCAAACAAGTTCAAATTCATAGGCACAGGACTTCTACATATCTTTTAGGGGGACACAATTCATCCATAACATCCAGATTCCTCTTTTGTTATTATTTTACCTCATTTGTTTTTCATTCTCTCTATGTATTTATATGGTATTTCAGTGGTAGAATTCTCGCCTTCCATGCAGGAGACCCATGTTTGATTCTCCACCAATGCATTTCAAATGCAGCCTCCACTCATCTGTCAGTGGCGGCTTGTGCGCTGCTGTGATGCTGAACAGATTTCAGCAGAGCTTGTAGACTAAGACAGACTAGGATGAAAGGACTGGCGATCTACCTCCAAAAAATCAGCCAATGGAAACCCTGTGGATCACAATGGTCCAATCTTGTTATGCATAGGGTTGCCGTGAGTCAGGGCCGATTTGATGGTAGCTAACAACAACATATTTATATACATTATTTTTCTGAAAAATTTGAGAGGAAATTGCAGACATAATGCCCCATTCCCCCTTAATACTTTAGTAAGTGTTTCCTAAAAACAAGAACACTCACATAACTGCAGTATAAATACTGATACAATGGTGCCATTTAATCCACAAACATCGTTCAAATTTTACCAGTTGTCCCAATAATATCCCTTATGGCTCCAGAATCCAATCCAGGATTGCGCGTTGCATTTAGTTATCATGTCTCTTTGATCTCCTTTGATTTGGAACAGTCCCTCAGCCTTTCCTTGTTCAGCATGTCTGATATTTTCAAAGAGTACAGCCAGTCATTCTGTAACATATTCCTCACTGTGGGTTTGTCTGATGTTTCCTCGTGATTAGATTTAGTGTATGCATTTTTGGCAAGAACACCACAGGTATAATTCTTCTCAGTGCATCATATCAAGGGGAACATGTCAATTTTCCCCACTACTAGTAACATTAAATGTGGTGACTTAGTCAAGATGTTGTCTGCCAAGTTTCTCTGCAGTAAAATTAATTAATGAATATTTTTTACTTGTTAATAATTAATTAATAAGTATTTCGTTAGGAGATACTATGAGGTGATATAAATATCCTATTCCTCATCAAGCTTGCATCCGCTAGTTTTAGCATCCATTGATAATTCTTGTCTAAATCGATTTTTACTATAATGATTGCCAAACAGAGGCATAGCAAGGGGGGGCGCTAAGTGGGGGCATTTGTCCCTAGGCACAAGTTCAAGAGGGCGCCAAATGAGGTAGGCTGCCGAATCATCCTCCCTTATTCCCCCTACCCCCTTTGACGAGACCAGCTGGCGAATCACCACCTCCTCGATGAGGTTGGCGGGGCAGAGGGACAAATTTAGAGACTGCCCCTGGGCACTTGTTACCCTTGCTTCGCCTCTGTTGCCAAATGGTGACTTTTCTAGTTCCATCATTCTTTCTATATTTATTAGTTGGCATTATACTATGAGGTAGTTTTCCCTTCTTCCTCATTCATTTATTTATACTATTTTGGACTCATGGGTTCTTGTTTTATTTAGTTGTTGTTGTTATTAGGTGCCATTGAGTTGGCTCCGATTCGCAGAGACACAGAACAAAATGCCTGGTCCTGCACCGTCCTCACAATCATTGCTATGTTTGAGCCCATTAATGCAGCCACTGTGTCAATCCAGTTTTATTTAGTGGGTTACAATATATTGTTCTTGATAATTATTTTGATTTTGAATTGTCTCCAGTTTGGCCAATGGGAGACCCTTTAAGCTGGCTCCTGTGTCTTTTGCTATGTCTTTAGCACTCTTTGAGTATTACCTTATTTTCTGGCGCAGCAAGATGTTCTAGGTTCATAGTGTACATTCCTTGCCTGTATATTTAGTTTCCTGTGGCTGCTGTAGCAAATTAGCATAGACTTCGTGCTTAAAACAACAGAAATTTATTCTCTCACAATTCTGGAGGCCAGAAGTCTGAAACCAGTATCACTGGGCCAGAATCTAGGCATTGGCAGGGACATGCTCCCTTGAAGGCTCTAGCAGAGAATCTGTTCCTTGCCTCTTTCAGCTTCTGGTGGCTGCCAGAATTCCTTGGCTTGTGGCTGCATCAGTCTAGTCTCAGTCTCCATGGTCATATTGCCTCCTCTTCTTCTGTCTGTAATCTCCCTCTGCCTCTCTCTTATAATGACACTTGTGATGGCAGTTAGGACCCACCTGGATAATCTAGGATAATCTCATTTTAGGATCCTTAACTTAACCACCTTTGCAAAGAAAAGACCTTTTTCCAAATACAGTAACATATACAGGCTACACAGATTAGGATATGGATATCTTCTGGGGTGCAATTTTTAGCTACCACGTCCAGGAATCAGCCGTGTCTTGAAGGAGTCCTACTTCCTTTTAATGGAAAATGGTATATTTAGAAACCAAGATGTAGGTGATAGGTATGCTCATTGCTACTTAGATATCTTTGCTTTTAGGTACTCTCCTACTCTCTGCAGATATATGAGTCTCCAGGTGGCACAAATAGTTAAGAGCTCAACTACTAGCCGAAATGTTGGCAGTTTGAACCCACCCAGAGGCACCTCAGAAGACAGGCCTGGCAATCGGCTTCTGAAAGGTCACACCTTGAAAACCCTATGGAGCAGGTCTACCCTACACACGTCGGGTCACCATGAGTCAGAATCGACTTGACAGCAACTAATAACAACAACAGCAACATATATATACACACATATGTATATAACGTACAGATGCATATATGGACACACATATATTGATGTTAATTATCTATGTATCTATCTTCTATCACATTAAAAACCAGTTCACACTGATACCTTCAATTCCAAGCCAACACCACAGAATTTATTTTAGCCTTTCTCCTTTCCATATTTGTAAGTCAAATACAAGACTCTCCAACAGTCAGAGACCTGCCTTCCATTATCCTAAATATGTTTACTTATTTGCTCAGTTCTTCTGTAGCCAGTCTTCTGACCATGCCAGCTAAATCCACTCAGCCCTGTTGTGGGCAACCACACTGACTGTGGGGGATGAATCCCATCAGCCCTAGGGAAGGGGAAGGGTGAATAGGACCTTTTAATGAAAAGCTTTTATTATAGAAGTAGAGTTGTCTATGTTGAAGGTAAGTAAACCTTTCTTCCATTGAGCTCAGAGTGCCAACATTTATGATCTCATATATCTTATGCTCATACAGATATCTTCAAGTACCAGAAATGAGAGAATGGTTCTTATAATCCAACATCCTCAAGAGCTTCCAGCTTAAAGACCTCAAGACAGTGAAGGGTTCAGAAGTTTCCCTACACAACATATTCTTGCTTAGTGCTGCATTTTCTCATCCTTTCAAACAATGTGAATTGCCAGGCATGCTGAATCTTAAATTGCTTATAGACATAAAATATTTCCTGTTGGATGAACACCTTCCTATGTAAAAACCCTAGAAGGCCCCGAGGGGAGCAATTTTAAAATCCACTTAGAGACAATAACAGATGATTTTGCCCTTCACTAACTCCGTTTCTGATGTTAATAGGAGGAAGGGTGGAGTTCAGCAGTGCCATTTAAATTCTCCTAGACAAACACTGGACTAATATTTCTATTGTGTACTATCATTGTCTAACACCTAAGGTGACTTTCCTATGAGGAAGCAGAGACAAGGTGGTGTTGCGTGGCCAGCAGAGAGAAATGAGGGGATTAGAATGCATTTGGGTGACACTTCAGAACAAAGTTCTTCGGGCACATTTTTGCTCTGTGTTCTCTGGATTAAAAAGCAAAGGTGGGGGAGGGGGATCCCTGTCCTAGCTGTTGAAATCCCTGGGCTGCTTAAGCATTAATAACATTCCAATAATGCAACAGACTTTGTTTTCGCTGCTATCGCGTATGCCAGGCATCTGGGGTGAGATGAAGAAAATGGAAACCTGAAAGCCTCCTGAAATTGTGGAATGATCACGGTAGCTTTTTGTAGCAGGACTGCTTCAATTACAAAGGTTCAGAAATTAAAAGGAGGAAATTAAAAAAGGAAAAATCTCTGATTATGACACACCATAGTTTTAAAAAGGAAGACACATACATCAGGACATGGAGGAAATGAGAAGGCAAATTTGCAGTAATCAAGCCTATTTTACAGGGTCCATATATGTGGTACAACTACAAAGCAAAGAGACTTTCTGTAATACCACACAACTTACTTAAACATTCAAAGGAGTTTTGTCCACTTCAAAGCGGCCACCCAGGGAGGCCCTACATGAATTCCACGGAGAGAATGGTCATTCAGAACATTGTGGAAACATCTTTTGGAGCTGACTTCAGAGTCACTCAGTGAACTACATAAAAACAGTTTCGTTACTATAGCAACAAATATTTTTTCCCACCCAAACCAGAATTGCCAGCCATTTCTTGTCTACTTTTATCCTCCTAATTTGACTTCAGAAGACTTGGAATTTTCAAAACATTACTCTCAGAGAGCTTTCAATGAAATTCAAAATAACATGTCATCAATGATAATTATGAGATTAATAACTCTTTATTGAGTTACCCGGGATGTGCAAGTACTTTATGTACATATTTTCTTTTCCTTTTTCTCATTTTACCAGTGAAGAAACTGAGGCTCAGAGAGAGGTTAAGCAATTAGGTCATGGTGGCACAGCTAAAAAGTGACAGAACTCCAATTCGCAGCTGGAACTTGAAGTTGGCACCAAATGTCATGTTTTTTATCTTGTTCTATAACTAAATGGGGAGTCCCTGGGTAGTGTAAACACTTACACCAAAAGGCTGGAGGTTCAAATCCCCCCAGAGGCCTGGTGATCGATCTACTTCAGAAAAGATCAGTCATTGAAAACCCTATGGAGCACAGCTCTACTCTGAACCCCTAACCTGGCCGTTTCTAAGGCATAATGTTCATCTAGTTGCGTAAATTCTGGTTTATTTGTTTAAAGTCTGTCTTATTATTTCCTCGGTCACATTTTGTCTTTTATTTCACATAGAAAATGCTTACCACTGAAAATGCTAATGGAAAGTTACCCACAAATAAAAATGGTAAATGTTAATATTACCATTTAAAACAATGATTCTCAGGAACTGGGAGTGCTGGCCGGGTTGTGGGTCTGGTTTGGAAACAAAGTAATGCTTTGTTCTAGTGCTTGGGTGTGCTTTCCCCCCCACCCCGATACTTAATTTATTTTGAATCTCAGGAAATAAAAGGAGGACATGAGAGTTTTAAAAGTTTTCCAAAGGACAAAGGGTTTTAAAAGCTTGTTAAATACTATAAGAAGAAATATTCTGCTTCAATATTATATATATGTTTGCCTTGGCACAAGAAAACTGGTAAAAGCTAGGGATAAGAAGGTAAAAGAAAATATATCCTTCAATGCCCCTTGTTTAATAATTCAACACAAACCTTCCTTATTCTGCCTCTAAAAATCGTTACTGTTCTGAAAGGAGAGCTGAGGAGAGGAACAGCAGCCTCTGGGCACACACAAGACAGCAAGGCCTGGTGTGAAGCTCCAGGAGCGGCAGACATTCAGATTTGCTCTCTCTTCTTGACTAAAACCCTGGTGGTGAGAGACAAAGTCTCTTGAGCATCTGTTCGATCAACAGTTGTGAATGGCAGGAGATTCATTCTAAACAGCTTTGCTGCTGCTGGGTAAGCAATTGAGTTTAAGAAATCTCTCCATTTGCACTAGACTATTGTTTGATTGAAGCCTTGCTGGCATAGTGGTTAAAAGCTGAGCAGCTAACCAAAAGGTTGGCAGTTTGAATCTACCAGTCACTCCTTGGAAACCCTATGGGCAGTTCTCCTCTGTCCTAGAGAGTTGCTATGAGTCAGAATCAACTTGATGGCAACGGGTTATTGTTTGATTAAATAATTTGAGTGTGTGGCCTTGAGCCACAGAGAAGGCCAGGGTGGTTGATTATTCACTGGGCGAGAGACAGCATTTAAGCAGCGCTGTGTGTTCAGGCACTTCAGTCTCGCCCTTATTCTGCTCAAGTATTTTTATGTCCGTCTTCCTCTCATTCTTCTTTTCAGTTATTTGTGACTAGATGGTAAAGTTCATAGGTTCCAGGGATCAGATCTGTTTTATTCACCAGTGTACACTCAGCATATAGTGCAGTATTTGGCACATGGTAGGTACTCGAGGAATGAATGTGAATGAATGAATGAACAAGTCAAAAACCCTTGCTATAATCTGCTCTGAGCACTGAGCTGCTGGTCACTGCCCAAAGCAAGTATCTTTGCTCACTGAGTCAAATTCCAAAGGAAGGAGGAGAGTCAATTTTCAGAGATGTGTGGGCTGAGTGCCATCGCCAGGCCCTTCTTGCTGCCGACTGAAAAGCACACCACTGCTTACCTCTGCCTGCTGCCTGTCAGCAGCGCCCTTCCCAGCGTGTTGGAAGGAAATTGGCACTTTGACACACCACTCTTGAAGGGTCACTAACCTGTGCTTTGGAAATGCAAAATCTAGGCTCTCTCCATAGATAAAGTCTGGGCTTGGCCCCCTGGGTTAGAAGCCTGGGAGGAACGGAGTCCAGGATAGCAGCCAGTGCCATCAGACAGTTCTCCAGAAGGGTCCTGGGTCCAAGCCAAAGAGGGCAGCCATTGGATTGGGCTGAGAGGAGGAGACTAGCTGCAAACTGGGAATTGATGTGTCATGAGCAGAGAAGCAGGAGACAGGGAATGCCAAAACTGAACAGAGGCTGAAGCAGGTGGGATGCTTAAATAGAGCCAGAAGTCAGCATGGGACAAGATCCTGGGTAGAAATGTCCCTTTCCAGGCATATCTCATCTGTGCCACCATGCTGGCCATGGAACATGTGTCTTAGTTCATATTTTCTAGATTATACAGTGGACAATACTACAGAGGGTATTTGAAGGAGAGAAATCAAACGAACAGAACTGAGGCCATTGGGATCAGAGAGAGGGCATAGGATGATGGGTCTCAGTAGAACATTAAGATCACCTGGGGAGCTTTTGAAATCATAGATACCAGGCCCCACCCCTAGAGAGCCTGATGTAACTGGTCTGGAGTGGGCCCAGGCATCAGTGGTTTTTTCAAAAGCTCCCCAGGTAATTCGAATGTGCAGCCAGGGCTGAGAATCACTGGCGTGGGAGATCAAGTAAAGGTGAACGTAAAGCAGGGAGAACATGCTTATCCACTCAGCTCTGAGGACTCTGACCTACCCTCCCAGCTTACCCCAACCACCGGGACTAGTCCCAGCCTATTCATATTCTCAAGAAATGTAAGGAAAGTGACTAGGTTAATTGGTAGGGACCCATAGTACAGTCATCTCCACTTTCTCCTTTTGGCAACCAGACTATACCTTAAATTAGTTGAAGACTAAAGGCTTTAAATAGTAAATAGGATGATGGAATTAAGATATAATCTAGACTAGGATTGCCAATAGCAAATAAAAATACAGACTACCCAGTTAAATTCGAATTTCAAATAAACAACAAAAAACTTATTAGTATAAGTATATCGTGAGCAATGTTTGTTCCATGCACAAATTTTTAGTGTAAGTATATCCCATGCAATACTGGGACACTTATACTAAAAATTATTTGTTTGTTTATATGACATTCAAGTTTAACTGGGTATCCTGTATTTTAGCTGACAACCCTACTTTAGATTTACATGCTATATTTGAATTTAAAAACACGACTAACTTTTTATAATAAAATTGAAAGGGTTGCATTATTGTGCATGAGTTGGGTGGCCACAGCTCTTGACTTACCAAAGACATTCGAGTTTACACCTGTTTTCCCAGCATAATTAATAATGTTGTGTTTTTGTTAGTTGTCGTCGAGTTGGCTCCGACTCATGGTGACTTTACACATAACAAAACAGAACATCATCCTGCTCCATATTCATGATCATTGGTATGTTTGAGTCCATTGTTGTGGCTATTAGGTCAATCCATCTCGTTGAGGGTTTCCTTCATTTTCACTGATCTCTACTAACCATGATGTCCTTTTCTAGCTACTGGTCTTTCCTGATGACGTGTCCAAAGTGAGCAGTAGTCTTGCCATCCTCGCTTCTAAGGAGCATTTTGGATGTCTCTCTTTGAAGAATGATTTGTTTGGTCTTCTGGCAGTCCATGGTATATTCAATATTCTTCATCAACACCCCAATTCAAATGCATCAATTCTTCTTCTGTCTTCCTTTACCCCGCTTATATTCTCAAAAGTGTCCAGTCTGAATGATAAATTATATAATCATCCTGTCTATGGGTGACCCAAGCTAAGAATATCTGATTGTACTCAGTAAAGCAAGTTTTGTGGTCTTTTACGGGGTTAGCCCCATAAAGGAGATAGACAATCTCTGGTTTTCTCCCTGGAATCCTGAGGTACCGATGTGAACTCCATCTGGTCTGTTACTGTCAAACCTGCTGTAACTCACAGACTCACCTGTTGCCCCTTCTCTGACTGGAAGAGGTGGGCCCAGCATGTCCAGGAGCCTGCAGAAGACTGGGATAGCACAATCCCCTCTCTGCCATTAGCCTGCCCTGCATCCTGCCAGGACTAGCAAGAGCTGTGCATCTTAACTCTTCCTTAGGCTAGAAAACCCACTTTTGCCCACCAGATCTGGAGACTAAGGAATGTAGCAGTAAAGCTGCTTTTGTATTTACCCGTAACTGGTATCTTTAATCTGCGTGTAACGGACCACTTGGCTAGAGGAAAAAGAACATACTCTCAGTTTCACCTTTGGCGCTAGGAAAGTAGCCTTTAACCAGATGAAAACCCTCAGCACTAAGCTGACTCTGCTGTTTGTTCAAGTCTATCACTGTGCCTGTCTGTGTTCCCCTAACTATAGTGGCCTGACCATATATCACACCTTCGGCAGCTCAGAAAAATCAGCTCTGGGCCATGGCCCCGATTCAGTATCTGTCCACCCTGCCTCCCTGTGAACACACCTCATCCGCTACTGAGTACCACTTATTCTCTGAGCACCTCTCTCTGGATCTTTGGTACCTCAGCTTTGTACTCAGTGCCCAGTGTTAGCCTCCGGTTTACTTCCTTGCTTTGAACGCCTGACTTTCTTCTCTAGTTTATCAAATTTACCTTCCTCCACCTGTCCCCTTATTTGATTCAGGACTTTATTGGTCCCTTAGTTACAGCAGTCTTAAAGCTTGGCTTGGCGTAAGAGATTCATTCTTTAGTATCTTTGGTCCCATAGGACCCCTCGTGACATTCTACCTAACACCCTACATACTCTAGGTCCTCTACGTGTCACCCACTCCCTCTAAGTAACAGTATTTATAGCACAGTCATGTTGCCCAAGAGTCAGACTCTACCATCCCAGTAGTACCAAATATGGTCATATTTCTTTTTGCCCAGAATAGCAGTCAGTCAGTCTTTTCTCCACTTTCCCTCCTCTCCCAAATATTGCCAAGGATGCCTGGTTGCTTTCCTGGTCCATGCATCAGCCTCCCTTATAGCTGCTTCCTGAAAAGAAAATATGAACTCTGATGAGCCCTGGTAGGCCAGTCTCCATACCTGCTGATCTCTAGATGGTCCACACAGCCTTACTACCATGGCTAAAGTGGATTCTGGTCTCCCTGCTGACACCTGGACAGTCTAGAAAGGCCAAAGGAAAAATAAGAATCCTAATTTAAGAAATTATTATGACTATACCACTTGATGATCTTTGACTTGCTAAACCAACCCAGTGGGGTTTCATCTTCCTGCTGAACCCTTGAAGCACCAATAGCTTCTCATAGATGAGGATGGACAATGACAGGAAAGGTCCTCCCAGACAAGCCTTAGCCAGGCTGAGTACCCAACTACTCCACACAGCCCTGCAAAGTGCCTGTTCTGAGCTGCCAGACAACCCGATGCTGAGAGCTGTCTGTATGTCTGGATCTCCATGGATCTTCTATATCCAAAATCCCTGCTGTGCATTCTACCCACTTCCTGCAACACCACGAGGAGAAAGCTCCAGCAGGAGCAACCACTGAGAGGAGTGAGGGGAGAGTAGAGCAAATATACTAGATAACCCTGTTTCCTGATAAACTTTTTGTGCCCATTCTTCTTATCACTAATTCATTGAGGCTGGAACATTGTGACTCAAGTAAGACTAGGGAGGAAGGTTTATGTCCTGCTGTGGGACTGAAAATATAAAGGCCAATACAGATCTCCCCTACCCTTAGATAACTTATAACATGAAACCGTAAAGAATTTTAAGCATAGTGCTCTTTGATATTTCTAAAGAACAAAGGAGTTGAACTAAACAGACATTTAAAACATAATTTAATCTACAGAAAAATTAAACTTATATATTTCTTAAAATGAGCTTAATTGCTGTGTAAGGGTAGCTACTAACCTTACTTGCTGGAGGGCAAAGCTACAACATCTTGTAAAATAAGTAAATGCTACCGAACATATTGTGGAAGCAGCAGTTAAACCAAAAGACACACTGCATTGGGCAAATCTGCTGCAAAAGACCTCTTTAAAGTGTTGAAAAGCAAGGATGTCACCTTGAAGACTAAGGTGCACCTGACCCAAGCCATGGTGTTTTCAATCGCCTCATATGCATGCAAAAGCTGGACAATGAATAAGGAAGACCGAAGAAGAATTGACGCCTTTGAGTTGTGCTGGCGAATAATATCAAATATATCATGGCCTGCCAAAAGACCGAACAAATCTGTCTTGGAAGAAGTACAACCAGAATGCTCCTTAGAAGCAAGGACGGTGAGACTATGTCTCACATACTTTGGACATGTTATCAGGAGGGATCAGTCCCTGAAGAAGGACATCATGCTTGGGAAAGTGGAGGGCCAGTGAAAAAAAGGAAGACCCTCAACGAAGTGGATAGACACAGTGGCTGCAACAATGGGCTCAAGGATAACAACAATTGTGAGGATGGCCCAGGACCGAGCAGTGTTTTGTTTTGTTGTACATAGGTTCGCTATGAGTCAGAACCGACGCGATGGCACCTAACAACAACAGAACATATAATGAGTTGAATGTTTTGTAAGTTAACCTAGCCAGCAAAGGCATAGCTTTATACAAAGTCATTTCTGAGATATATTAACCATGTAGAACTACAAAATAAAATCACTTCAGTAGTTGCTGGGCCAGAGTCAAAACAGATCTTTATTTCTTTGGGACTCTGAGGTGTAGCCCAAAATCCAAATACCAGTTCTCTCTAAAAGTAACTTCTAGTGTTTCTTTTGTTATCAAGACACCCTAGGAAGACCATCTTCTCATATTAGCAACGTGGTAATGACATGCTGGCCCATATACATTCTAAACCAGTAAACCAGTTGCCCTCAATTCGACTGACTCATGGTGACCCCACGTGTGTCAGAGTAGAACTGTGTGCCATAGGGTTTTCAATGGCTGTTTTTTCACAAGTAGATTGCCAGGTCTTTCTTCTGAGGTCCCTCTGAGTGGACTCAAACTGCCAGCCTTTCAGTTAGCAGCCAAGTGTCTTAACCGTTTACACCAGTAGAGACATAAGCATTCTAAACCTTGTACAATATTGGTTCTATAACCTTGAATCTCTTTAGATTCTACTTTAGCCCCTGCCTGGCACAGTGCCTCCAAGGAACAGCCCTTGCCCTGGTGAGATACACATGACTCTTACAAGCCCAATTCTCATGGGCTTCATTTCCTGAACCACCTGATCTCACTTGCTTCATCCCTCTACCTCACCCCATCCTCTTGTTCCCTTATACCTCTAGCCTGGCTGTCCTTATATTGTTATTTTGTTTTGCTCCTTCAGCTCACCTCTTGGGGAGACAAAACAGCATTGTGGTTCCAACTCTGCCACTTCCTGTATTTTTACGGAAATAAGTGCACCTTCTACGTTTGTTTACCAATCATGCCCTCCCCCCATGAGGTATTTTTGTAAGCACTGGTATGGTAATTTTTTTTTACATGTTGCTGTAATAAAAAAAAATTAGCATAGCAAGCTTACAAAAATACCTCTCAGGGGGAGGGAGCGGTTGGCAAACAAACATAGAAGACACACATTATTTGCATTAAAATACAGTACTAATTCTTGGCAAGTTACTTAATTAACTTCCCGAGCTTTACTTTTCTCACTTGTAATAGGAGTAGTACCTATTCATGTGGTTATTGTGAAGGCTAAATTAGATAAAGCATGGAAAGTGCTTAGCAAAGTGCCTGGAACATAGTAAGCACTCAATAAATGTTAGCTATTATTGCTATTATTTAGCTTTCCCAACATGGCCATAGTCTCAAGATTTTTTTTAAGTCTCTTTTGTTGGGCTTGGCACATTCATGGATTACCTTGGTAAAATCCTTTCCAGGGCAACCTAACAACTAAGTCTTCTTCCTCCTACCTTCCACACTTTTTCATACCTAGTTTTATCTTTGTAGGTGAGGCCAGACACAGGGTAACTTACAGCTCAGGGGCAATCAGAACATACTCTTCTAAATTCTCATGTGGAAGGAAGCAGTAGAGTAAGTTTTATACTATCAACTCATTATCACAAATGTCAAATTTTGTTAAATCAAGAAGCACTTTTTGAGAGTTTTTATCATAGACATCAAATTCATGATGTTCTAATCTTGATCTAATCAAGGATATCATTTAAGAAATCCTCAGAATGGATACATTGAGATCCTTTATAGGCAGTAATGCTTTCAGGTGATTGTTGAGTCTGTTTATGAAATTTAAATCTGAATAACAATCCATGGAACTGGAGAGAAGCATGCTTTCTACAAGCCTATGTATTTAGACTTAGTTGAAATGGTAGTTGGGAGAAATATGACTTGGGCTTGGACCACCATAAACCTTCTCTTTAGAGAATAGCAAGCTTTCGTTCAGGGTCCATTTGTTCACTTTGAGATAGAATGGAAGCCTCTCTGTATGTCATTTCCAGGAAAAAGACTGACATTGACCAGCAAAGCATCCATGTTAAGCACAGGGTCTGAGTGGCAGTTTTAAAACATGGATGTACATTCTTTGACATTTGTGATAATTAATTTTATGGGTTAATTTAGCTAGGCTATGGTTCCCAGTGGTTTGGCCAAACACTAGTCTAGTTGCTGTTCCATAGGGTAATGCAATGTAATGTAATGCAATGCAATGGAATCTAATCTAATCTGATCTGATCTGATCTAATCTACTCCAATCCAATCCAGTCCAATCTAATCTAATGCAGTCACCTTTCAAAATGTAATCCAGTGTAATGTAATCAATCAATCAGCAGAAAAGGGAGTTTCCTTAGGATGTGTTCTTCCACCAGACTATATGAATACACTGTTTCCTCACTTGGAGCCCTGGTGGCACAGTGGTTAAGAGCTTGACTGCTAACCAAAAGGTCAGCAGTTCAAATCCACCAGCCGCTCCTTGGAAACCCTATGTCCTATAGGGTCACTATGAGTCAGAATTGACTCGACAGCAATGGGTCTCACCTCACTTATTGACATGGTTGATATGGCCTGTGTACAGGCAGTCTAATAAATGAACGTCGATCCTTTTTGAAAGGCCTGTGGGAAGATTTACAGTATATGTTCATTGCAGTGTTACAAGGTTCTTCTGCAAAATAAGCCCACCTTCCTTTCAGTCAAGGGCTATGGGTCTGTGAATTGGCTTAGATATGGGAGCTGACTGAGGGAGCATATCAAATTAATTCTGGGGGCACTGAATACTAAATTACTGCAGCACACATCTAAAAGACCCCAGAAAGGAATTTTTAAAACACTAACATTAGGTTGCAGAATTCTCTAGCTACTTAATAGTGGTCATGCAACTGACTACTTTGGGATTTAAAGGGTTGTCACAAAAAAAGTAGAGCATAACAGTAAAAAAACTACAAAACAAAGGAACAACAACAAAAAGAAAAAACAAAGCAATAGCCCATAGTCACCAGGCTTTATCTGCTCTCCCACCCTGAGCTCCTAATTACTTATTTCTTCATCCTGATCAAAATCTGGATTAAGGAGTGTGCCAGCTGGGTAGATGCCCAGGGCGCCAATTAATAAGTAGGCAGTAAGACAGCAACAGAATACACTGGATATATGGTATCAGTTAATGTTGGTCTCCATAAGAGAGTCTTATATAACTGGCTAAAATATAATTTGGTTGTATTCCCACCAAACTAGACAGTAATCTCAAATGGAAATTTAAAAATATTCCTCTTGACTAAATAAATATTGAAGAATATCTAGAGTATTGATTTGAAGAGGGGCCCAAAGTTGCTATGGTCTAGTTCTGCCTACCTGTCCACGTCTACACCATGGTTCTCAACTGGTTTTCTCCATGTCTCAGCTATTATTAAATTTCCTCTGAGTTAATCTCTTTTCAGTTTGGTGTCCTGCTAAATATGTGTGGAATACTTAAAGTAACAGGCCCTAAAATGTGGAATTGGTTGAACTGAGTTTGCTAGGGCTCCCTATTTCTCCAGAGGGGAGGTGGTAACCCATTTAGAAGGTAGCAAAGCACCTGGTTAAATCGTTTCTCATGTCCTGGGACTCAAACAATATGCCTAATAAGGCTGGAGATTTAAAGCACTTTGAAGAAAGATGTCAGGCAGGATTTTGGATATGTTGGCTGCTTCTTGAAGCTGCAATAATGTCTTAGAATAAACAAGCTTCTATTTTAGCTGGCCCTTCTAAATGCATAAAGATAAAAATAGCTTTATTAAAAAGAAGTTCTTTCTGTATGGCTTGAAAATCATGTACCTTGCAGAATTATTAAAGCTGAATTTTGTGGCCCAATCTAAAGTTGATGTGAACCAAGACTGGAATTCTAGATGCAGAAGACCCATAAGACTAAGCCTTGGGTGGAGCCAGAGTAATGGGAAGAACATGGCGCCCCAAGCTCCTACTAGATAGACCCGGACAACTATATAACAGGGCCAGACTGTGTTAAAACATAGAGTAGTGGTGTACCCAGTGTAAGGGTAGTGGGACCAGTTCACCCCAGGTGCAGACAATAAAGTGGTGCATTGTCTGTAGAGAACTTTAAAACAATAATAAAAGTCCATAATTGTTTAGAATTGTCTGAACTCACTCCTGCTGCAGTTCACATCTTTAGCCCTGTGGAACTACACGTTCCTGCCTTTAAAAAGTACATTTGAAATAAACTAGGATAGTGGTGGTGTTAGGTGCTATCAAGTTGATTTTGACTCACAGTGACCCCAAGTGACAGAGTAGAACTGCCCCATAGGGTTTTCTAGGTTGTAATCTTTACGGAAACAGATCACCAGGTCTTTTTCCCGCAGAGCTGCTGGGTAGGTTCAAACTGCCAACCTTTTGGTTAGTAGCAGAGCGTTTAACCATTGTGCCTAGTGATTGTCAAAGCCAAGGAAAAAGGACTTGAGTTACTTTAAGTTCTTTGTTCTATGTGATCTTTTGGAGTGTTTACGTGTGTTTAAAAGTGAAAATAATGAAACAGAATGAACTAGTATAATATTGTTGGTAAGTGAAAAATTTGGCTCATACATGAAACATTTTACTGATTTTGAGTAATATTTTTAAAAATTGAACTTTATTTTCCTTTTTTGATTTTAAGTATTTTAAAATTAAAGACTGAATTAAGAAAATAAAACATACATTTGTGTTATGATTTGCTAGTTTCCAAAACTGAACCTTTTGTAAACATTTCCATTTTATTAATATTCACTTATTAGTTACTGGACAACTGTGTCCATAAAATATTATTATATCAGACAGTAACTAAGGACCAAAGTCCAAATGGCTGGATAGATATAAACACTATTAAATAAATACTGTGCTTTTTTCATTCTTAGTACTGTAATATTTATTTGATTCCCTAGGTGGTGAAAACATTAAAGCGCTCAGCTACTAACCAAAAGGTTGGCAGTTTAAACCTACCCAGAGGTGCCTCAAAAGAATGGCCTGGTGATCTGCTTCCAAAAGGTCACAACCATTACAATCCCATGGAGTACAGTTCTACTCTGAAACGCATACAGTCGCCATGAGATGGAATTGACTCAACAGTAACTAGTTTGGTTTTTGGTTTAATATTTATTTTATTTTAATTTTGTTTACTGGCATGATTATATATATGATATTCAATAAAAGAACATTTTCACTATCTGCACTTTTATTCTTGCCATAATTGTTATTTGTTTTGTTTCATAAGTATTACCAAAAATAATTTGTTGTATAGAGGAGGAGGGTGTTTAAAATGATCTGTTCTGGGCATCAAATGACTCGATAATTATGAAGTTCAGTGATAGGATACAGGGGAGTTTATGCTATCCTCTCTCCTCTTCTCTAAATATATCTGTGTATATATACAATATAAATTACATATGTGTGTGTGTGTATATATATATATATATTCCCATAACATTATAGAAATAAAATGCAAGAATTTAAGTGCCAGTATCTGGAGGGATTAGAGGGTCAGGAATATAAAGGTAGCCGGCAGTGGGATGAAACAGTAAACAGATTAAAACCAAAAAACCAAACCCATTGCCGTAGAGTCAATTCCAACTCACAGTGACCCGACAGGACAGAGCAGAACTGCCCCATAGGGTTTCCAAGCCTGTAAATCTTTACAAGAGCAGACTGCTACGTTTTTCTCCCATGGAGAAGCTGGTGGGTTCGAACCACTGACCTTTTGGTTAGCAGCCCAGCACTTAACCACTGCACCACCAGGACTCCTTAAACAGAGTTAGACCTGAGTAAATTCCTGGACAGGCATCATTTAATGTGGCTGCTTAAGTATAGTGAGTGTGAGGGTGGCTGCATTCAAAGGTTTGGGGATGCGGCAGACTCAGGGAAATTCATTATTTTCAATACAACTTTTAAAATAGCAAAAGTAGCTCTCAGAGCCTTATTACTACTGTACATATCCTTGGGATTCTGGGGACCCCAGGATGAAAGAATCTAGAACAGACTATATATAGTTATTTTCCTTTGTGAACTATACCAAAGAAGTTAGTTAGGGAGTAGCCGTAATCAAAGCCCACCATAATAGCAGGAACTAACGAGTTCCGGTGGTAAATAATCTTCCTCTGGTGCCTGTTTACTTAACAAGATCCATTGTAATCATAGAAGTTATCAGGTCCCGGTAGAGTTGTTGGATCCCTAAAATAAAAACAAAGGACCCAGGGCTGCAGAGTGTAGAGAAAAGGCCCGTCCAGGCATCAGTGGTGGTTTCTGCTTCCGTGCTTCTTCTCAGTGCAGCTATGTCATGTGTAGTAATTTCCAAGAAACTGCATTTGTTAGAACTGCTTGCTAAATTCAGGGGCTCCCGCTGAAATCTATAGAAGCACAGTTGAGAAAATCAGTTATTGGTAAGTGGATTTCAATTTAATGGGTATCTGAGTTGCTTCCTTAGAACCAACCTTTTTAACATTGTCTTTTTTGACTTCAAGATTCCCTGGGTGGTGTAAATAGTTAACTTGCTTGGCTGCTAACTGAAACATTGGAGGTTCAAGTTTACCCAGAGGTGCCTCGGAAGAAAGGCCTGGAGACCTCCTGCCGAAAAATCAGCCAATGAAAACCCTATGGAGCACAGTTCTACTCTGATAACATGTAGGGTGGACATGAGTCAGAGTCAACTTGACAACAACTGGGTTTTTTGTTTGTTTTGCCTTCTTGTAATCTTTTTTCTACATTACCACCAAGGGAAGGCTGTTGGGTGGCACTTTTACTAAAAATTTAGAGTGACGATGGGAGAGGAGTAAACTCACACCATATCACAGCAAACTATGTAAAACTGAATAGCAGATATTTCTCTTCTAAATGGTCCATTCGCCAGCCCTTTCGCCGAATATTTCTCTCTGGCCACCTTTCCTCTTGTGGCTGGAATCTTCCCCTCTGTTCATCTTGTCCCTATTGCTCTCATTTTCCCCATTTGTTTGCACTCTTGTATTGAATCATAGAATTTTAGAAGCTAGAGGGGTTTTCGAGTTAATGTAATCCAATCCCCTTATTTAACAGATGAGGAAACAGAGGTCCTGTGAGGTTGGGCAGTTTGCCTGAGGTATCTTAGCAAGGCCATGGCAGAACTGGGCCTAAAAATGAAGTTTTGCCACCTAATGCAGGACTGTTTCACAAACTATGCTGTTGCCATGGTTCTGAAGCCAGCAAGTCAGACAGATCCGAGGTGCTTATAGATGGATGAATGCACAGCATCAAACAATAGCTCTCTCGCTGAAAAGAAAACCTGGCTGGTAATTGAAACCTCTGAACCACAAGCAGAGAAAGAAGTAAAAGCCTCTGTGGGCTGCTGCCCTAATGCGGGAGGGTGCGGGAGAACATGAGAGTGGGTGGACAGAGACATGGGTGGGGACCTGGCTCCGCTGTGTCCCAGATGGATGATGTGGGAAGCCCTTTGGTTGCATGACACTGTTGTAGGCACCCTGTGGATTTGACATCACCCAAAGCTATAAATGGTTTTGCATGACAGGAAAAAAAAAAGAAAAAAGAATTACAGGTCTCCCACAGCCCACAAAACTATGCTCCACCTAAAAAGAACCCCATAATTTGGCTGCACCCAGCTGGGTTAAACAAAATCGAGCCAAGGTTGCGCTGCATTGTCCTGAGAGGTCACCTAGCATTAGCAGGAATGAAAGAAATGTAAAATTACTCACAATGGAGTAGATTTTCTCCATAGGGGAAGCTCTAATAGTTACACAGCAAGACCTTGGAGTCAGCCAGGTAAGATCTACTAGCTGTAGGAAAATCACTTCCAAGCTATTATTTATAATTTTATAGCATCTCACGTTTGCAAATTGCCTGGCAATGAATTAAGGCAGTTTCTTATAACAATGCTGAGAGGGAGGTTGAAAATTTTAACCCTTCTTTCACTAAGAGACAAAGAACTGGAGATAAATAATATACATTAACCTTAAAATTACCTGGACGGTCTCTTTTGGCCATGGTCTATGGTCTGTGACTCGGCCTACTTTGTTGTTGTTAGCTGCTGCTGAGTTGGCTCCGATTCATGATGACCCCATGTATTACAGGACAAAATGTGGCTAGGTCTTGTACCATCTTCACAACCACTGGTATGCTCAAGTCCATTGCTGTGGCCACTGCGTATTCAATGTCCTGCTTTGCCTGAGACAGAGAGGTTTCCCAGGATATGGAACTTTCAGTGCTAAAACTAGGATAGTCCCAGGAAAGGGGGATGGTTGGTCACCCCACAACACTGAGTGACGCTGCCTGTGCACGGTGCCCATTCTTGGCCATTTCTATCTGCATATTTTAAACCCATATGGTGCTGTTTCCTGATCCTGTGCTGTTGTGTTTGCTGCGTTTCAGAAGGCAGAGCTGAAATTGAGTTTTTTGTTGTTTCTCATGTTAGAATCCCTTAAAATAGTTTTTACTGGCTGATTTTTTCTTGTTGCTCCATTTCAGGGAATTCAAATGCCTACTATTGACCCCTGAAATGTCTTCGGTATTACATGTCAAAAAAGGTGGCTTAAAGCAAAACCAAGTAGGGAAAATGATTTTATTTTTATATTAAGTAATCTCTGTCTCCCTAGAATACCTTGGCTAAAGGTCACACTTTATAGCTTGAGTATTTTCTTTAACAAGAGTATATTTAAACTTATAAAATTCAGGCAGCCACCAGAATGAAGATAAAGAAACAATTTACCTCTGGCTAAAAAAACCCTTTCAGTCAAAAGTGGTTCCATTTGCAATCGCAGACTATTTTATCACCGGCCAAGAGGATAAGAAAGGGCTGTGCATGCCAACATTTTTATTAGTGGATGTCATAAATTGGTTAAAGCTTTCATTAGCCTTACAGGATTAAAAACCCAGAAGGGTCTAAGCGAGGCAATATAACCACTGTCAAGGCCTAGCGGTGTGAGGCTCCAGGAGACAGGCCGTTAGGAAAAGCACGTTGTGAATGGTAGTGACAACTACAGATTAGGCTTTATCTAAAAAGGTTCTGTTATTAATACATTCCATTGCCCCCTGGTGGGAGATAACATGACCTATTTAAAGAAGGTCAGGGAAGCATAGAAGGGGAAAGGAAGGAATCACACACATGCAGAACTGATTTAGGGGCAGGCCAGACAGACGGCTACCTCAGATGTCAATTGGTAATATGTACATTGGCCTTACTCCAGTGAAGTAGATCATGTCTTCCAGTGAAAACAAAACAACACTTCTCCCAGTGTCACTCCCACTAGCACTAGATCAATTTGAAGGACACGAAATTCTTAATTTGCCTGGGATGCCCATGTTTCTTGGTCTGCCCTATAGAAAGGTCTAGAGTATTTCTGATGCCAAGTACATACTGGTATTTCTGGATACCAGGTCATTTCTGGTGGAACTATTATTCTCCTAAGCATTAAAGTGTCAACAGTAGGGATTAAACCTGTGGGCTTTGAGGGACTTATGAGTTAAGACTGTGTATCCTCTGTCTAGAGCTGACTACAGGTCACCTTGAGGCATCTTTCATCTTCAAAAATCTCTTGCGTGGTCCCTGCCTGGTTAACCACGTGCAGTTGTGTGGAGGCATCCAGTACCCTGGGAAAAAGGATGAAATGGTTCTTTTTGTGACTGCCAAAGCCAGTCAAGATGATACATCTCAAGATTCTTCAGGTCTTGGCACAAAGCCCAGGTCACCAGCCTCAAATCCTCCTTCTGTCCTGGTGAGCTCCTCTTTTAGGACACTTCATCTTCAGGTGGATTTGTCCATCCCTACCTCAGCACATCCCGAAGTATTTTTGTCTGAGACCTGGCTTTGAAAAACCACCAAAAATCCCATTCCCCTGGAACTGGGAATATGCCCTGGTTAGCATATTGCCCAGGCAGGAAGCCCCTTAGGATGTAACTGCCCTGGCCTGGCACCGAGAGTGTGAACTCACCTCAGAGCCAGGCCAGGGATCCATTGGAGAAGGGATCCAAACCAGCAAGGACATCACTGCAGAGTAGACAAGCTTTGTGGGACTGTGCAGGTACCAGCTTTCAACAGCCCTGATTGGCCTAGCTCTGAACTAATGACAATGATCAGAATGATGACGTACTCTGATTGATTAGCTTGGGCCAGCCTATCTCCTAGTGGAGCGAGGGAAGGGATGGGGCTCTGTGACTGATAGCCTTACTAGGGCCTGAGAGGGTAAAGAGGGATAAGTCCCAAAGAAAAGAGGGAGTATGTTACCAAAATAAAAGGGGAAAATGCCATTTCTGGGTGAACTAACATTCTTTCAATGCTCTCTCACTGCCTACACGAGGCCAGTTTTTCGCAGGATTTCCACTTCTCTTAGAAAGTGGAAAATCAACAAAGAGATGACATATTTCCCATTGCTCCCTGTAAAACGTTAACATTATTTTACTACAACTCACTTGGAACATTGCTCTATTGAACTGCTAGTGGGAGCACCACCTAGCTTTTCTTTAAAATATGGTTGAGTCAGAAAATAATATAAAGGACTAAAATAGAAAGGAAATCAAATTTCTTTATATGTCTCAGAATCAGATGATTAATGGAAAAGGCATCTGAGGAAAACAGGTAAAGAAAATGGCATCATTTCCACTACCCTTAAAGGTGTGTTTTTCCATAGAGCCAAGTGTTGTCACTATTTTATTAATTCTTGTAAAACCCCAGAGTGGGAAGAGGCAAGTATGAGATTCATTCTCTCCCTCTCTTTTTGTCTCAATTCATTTCAATAATTCAACAACTGAGACTTGGAATAGGAAAGTGATTAGGTCAAGGTGGCTCCCCAGGAGTGTCCTTGGTTGCTATGGATATATTGAGCATCTGACCCTGTTTGCTGAGTGGGACATGGAGAGAAGAGACATGGCTGATGCAGAGCCATTAAAGAAATCTAGGTCCTCTCACACAGTCTCCTTTAATCTTCATGGAGCGTTTTCTGACAGTGGGCATGGCTCATGGCTTGCACACTCTCTATCCCTTCGATTTGCCTGGTAGATTTAGTTAAACAGCTGTCAGCAACATTTGTTGTTATTGCTGTGTGCCCGAGTCTCTTCTGACTCATAGCGACCCTATAGCGACCCTATAGTACTGAGTTTCCGTAACATTATAAGGTAGGTAATTTAAGTTTGTCTGTATCCTCCCAGTGCCCAGGGCCCTCTCCTGTCGGCCACTCTTAACCAGTACGGGACAGAAGAATGTGATCTTCGTCCTTTTCACATTAGTGTGAGCAAGCTGCAGTCATAGCCGAAGGAAGTTAACATTAGTGAACTTAACTCTAAATATGAAATAAAAGACCTTGCCCCAACAAAATAAAATAATTTTAATTTAAAAAAAAAAAAGAGAGAGAGAAGCTTGCCATTTTAGGGCATATGGACTCTAGGGAAAATGGTAATCCATATTTTTACCTCCCTACAAATTTTCTCTGTTTCCGGAGGAGAGACTAGCCGGGGACTGGTCCAGCTCTGCTGGAAAGAGGCTGGTTCACTCCAAGTTCAGCCTGGAGGACAACCGGCCTGGAGGCCACTCTGTAAGCAGAGGTGGTTTATCTGCAGTCAGTCTCTGTTGGCTACTTCTCCTCTTTCTCCAATCTTGCCACAGTGCTGGTCTCAATTTACTGCTTCTCTCTCCCCAGATTCTAGGGATCCAGAATTCAATCCCGTCAAAACCTCTTACCACCGCCACCCAAGGACTCCCACCTCAGCCCAGGTTTCTACCACCCCTCATTGCATCTATTGCTATCGGCTGCTCCATCAGTTGTTCCCAGCCTTACAACCTTGAGTTTCCACTGTTGCAAACTTGAGGTCTAAAGACTTTAAGTCAACAACCTTTTTTTTTTTTTTTTTTCCCATGAGGGCCAATTCGGTAGAGAAAACAACATAATGAAATTCCATATCCTCACCCTCCATAATTATCAGGTTTTATCCTCCTTTGCTTTATCTATCCTCTTTTTTTCTCTCTTTTCTTTGCTGAGGTATTTTAAAGCAAATTCCAGACGTGGTATTATTTCACCTCTGAATCTCGAAAAATATGGACTTTTTTAAAAACATAACCACAGTGCCATTATCACACCTAACAAAATTAATAATAGTATTTTTGGTATCACTGAATGCCCAGTCTGTAATTAAGTTTCCTCATTGTCTCTAAGGTGTCTTTTTACAGTTGGATTGTTTGAATCAGGACCCAGACAAGGTCTCCACATTACATCTGGTTATCATTTAAGCATTTATAATTAATTTCCTCATCCCTGAGTAGTTTCATTTTGAGCCATTTTTTTTAAAGCAACCTAACTCATATACCCTGCAGTATCTGAGCATAATGCTTAGGGTTGGTTGTTTTGTTTTTTCTTTTCCTTTTCAGTGAGATGAGACCTGGTGCTCTATGTGTGCTGGGGGTGGGGAGCAGGGGGTTAAGACGTTGGCATCTGAGGAGGCAAATGGTATGAATTCAGCTGCAGACCAGAGACAAAAATAATAATTATAGCTAGCATGTATTGAATGTTTAATATGTGCCAGGCATTGTTTAAAGTGCTTTACATGTAATTATCTCATTTTAAAAAGATAAGTTCATTGGGAGATTTTAAGGTGCTGGTGAAACAGGAAGAAGAAAGCCCTGCCTTTTCTGGTTAGGGGAGGTGGTTCGAATGGTCACAGAGTTTGTGACAGCATATCGGAGCCCAGGGGCATTGGTGGATGCAAAATACTCTGAGACTGGTTGAATCGTCTTCTCTACTCCTAACTATAAAATACATAAAGGAAATATTTTTGCTGTCATCAGGTCTCAGGTGGGGAGTGTGGTTAGTACTGAGGACCCTTTACTAATTTGTCCTGGACACATCAGTGTCTTTCTCTCCCCCATCCCCAGCCTGAGTCTTAAGGTATACGTGCGTGGTCCCTGAAGGCCACATCCCTGGAGGCAGCCTCTGTGATTCATCACTAGTGCTGGCAGCAGAGGCTGGCTGGAATGACTCAGCCTGGGGAAGGCTTTCTCAATGCTCCTATGAGGAAGTGGGGTTATTATTCATTGACTATAACAATTTTAGTTTCTTAGCCCTGAAACGGGATCACAGGCCACATCACAAAGCTTGGAGGCCACATATTGCTAAATACTGCTTCCATACTTATGGTACCCCAGCGTCTGACCTTTGTCTCCAGGTAGACGCACCATGGGAGATGGGCTAAGTGCAGGGAAACCTCTGAGTTTAATGTGAGTCAAGGATGAAGGGTTCACAGGGGACGCTGGCTATGGGGACCCTGTGAAGATCAAGTCAGGGGTAGGACTGGTTCTGGGGAACGCTGGGGCTGGACCCTAGAATCAAGTCCATGAAACTACAGTAGAGTTGAGCCAGTCCAAGTTCAGATACCTGCTTAAGTGAGAATTCAGGTGTTATGGATTGAATTGTGTCCCCCCAAAATACGTGTTGTAAATCCTAACCCCATACCTGTGAATATAATCCCATTTAGGAATGGGTTTTCTTTGTTATATTAATGAGGCAGTGTTAGTGTAGTAGGGTTCATCTTAACTCAATCTCTTTCGAGATATAAAAGAATAGGTTAAGCAAGCAAGCAGAGATGGGGAAGATAGACAATATACCACATGAAGATCACTAAGCAACCCAGGAATAAAAGCTGAAAAGGGACAAAGGCCTTCCCCCAGAGCGGACAGAGAGAGAGATAGAGTCTTCCCCTAGAGCCGGCGTCCTGAATTTGAACTTCTAGATTCCTAAACTGTGAGCAAATAAGTTTCTGCTCACTAAAGCCACTCACTTGTGGTATTTCTGTTATAGCTGTACTAGATAACGAAAGACACCAGGTATATAATCTCAGGGTATATCTGAGAACTAAACTGGCAAGAGTTACTAAGATAAGGCATAAAACCAGCTTGCATAGGCCTGTTCTCCTGAGTAAAATTCTCTTCCATCTGGCCTCTGCTGAAGACCTGAGGATCTGACACTCCAGCAGGACTATATCTGCCTTAAAGGCAATGACCTCTGACTTAATTTCTTAGTGTTGCTATAACAGAAATACCACAAGTGCGTGGTTTTAACAAACAGAAATTTATTCGCTAACCGTTTAGGAGCCTAGAAGTCTGAATTCAGGGTGCCGGCTCTAAGGGAAGGCTTTCTCTCTGTGTTGGCTCTGAGAGAAGGTCCTTGACTTTTTTCAGCTTCTGTTCCTTGGTTCCTTGGTGATCTTCATGTGGCGCACATCTTCCCCTCTGTGCTTTTTTCTCTGTGATTAATTTGCTCTTTTTAGATCTCAGAGGTGATTGGTCTCATTAACCTAACTTAAACTGATACGGTCTCATGAACATAACAAAGAAAGTCCTATTCCCAAATGGGATTATATCCACAGGTATAGGGGTTTAGGATTTACAACACATATTTTGGAGGGACACAATTCAATCCATAACACCCTCTGACCCCAGTGTGTTCCCCACGGAACTGCCCTGTGGACAGGCAATCTTGGACCTTTTCTTGCTGTAAGGGTCCAAACAGAGCTGAATATTGAGATGTGACTGGTGGGTGAATATAGGGGAAGAACTGCTTCCCTTGGACAGTCCCTGGTCATCTTTATTAACGGGGAATTAAAGTGAGGAGTCATTATTCAGGCAAAATATTTGGGTCTAGACTTCCACCCCTAGTGCAACCCTAGTTACTCTGTCCATTTGGACCTTGTTTAAGATTCATAAATACCATTATCTTCTTTTCTGCCTTAGGGGCGCAAATCTATATAGAGACTCATAACCAAAATAAATAGGAATTTAAATCAAATGGGCTTGCACACCTAATGACCCCCTTCAGTGATGGAAATGTTTAATGATAGTTTAGTTTATGGAAACCCCAGCGACCAGGTTCCAAACAGTCTCAGCTGGGCAACTCAAGTCGTTTTCTTTTGGAAATTTTCAATGATAGGTTTTCAAAGCAGCTGATAAAAGTTAATTATAGGAGGTGTTTGGCTTCTCTGTAACATACACTTTCTCCTAGTCTATGATTGGAGCTTCTTGTCATGTACCCTGAACAGGTTTAGCTAATGCTACCATACATTTTTTTCACTTAGGGGAGTGCCTCCTTAAATTATCACATAGGTAGAACTTCAGACAAAAATGCAAAATCTAGCATGAGAACATTCAATTGATTCTCACCAAAAACTGGAGAGCAAAGTATCACGCTACCTCCATTTATCCAAAGCCAGATCTTCTTCTTTCATGATGGAGGACTGGACCTGGAGAGCTGTTAGCTGGTCAAGAAAGAAAATCTTCCTTTTGGATGTGTAGACTCTAAAGAAATAAGCAGTGAAAGGACTAAGAACACTGATATCACCCTTGATTTGAAATGGGCAGAATCTGTTTTTAGTGCTCTTGGTGGGAATTGAGGGTGCCTTGGTGGTGCAGTGGATAAAGCTCACGACTGCTAACTGAAAGGTCAATAGTTAGAAACCACCAGCAGCTCTGCAGGAGAAAGATATGGCAGTCTGCTTTTGTAAAGATTTACAGCCTTGAATCAGAATTGACTCACCGGCAGTGGGTTTGGTTTTTTGGTTTTGGTGGTAATTGTTTCCTCATCCAACTCACAACGTATGAAGCGTGATGATAAGCTGATTCAATTAAATGTCAAACGGACATCTCAAACTGAACTTCCAATCTCTGCCTGCTCTGCCCCACCACAAACCTGCTTCCCCTGCATCGTTCCCCATCTCGGTTGATGGCAACTCTACCTTCCAGTGGCTCTGGCCAGAAATATTGATATCGCTTTCTCTCATACACCACAACCCCTCTGTCAGAAAATTCTCTTGGGTTACTCTTCAAAATATATCCAGATTCCAACCTTCCACCTCTACTACTACTATCTTGGTTCAAATTAGTATCATCTCTTGTCCGTATTACTGCAAATACTTCTTGACAGTTCTCCTTCTTCTACTCTTGACCCCTACAATCTATTCTTAACAGAAGCCAGAGTGATCCTTTCATAACTGGTCTGATTATGTCACTGCTACTCATAATCCTGCAATGTGCTCAGCTATTCCTAACTGTTCCCATTGGGTTCCTGGGTGCTATTTTGGTGTCACTGGTTATAAAGCCTCTGAGCCCAGAGACCATGTTCTGAATAAATGGCCAAATAGTAGAATCTGAATAAATGCCCGTTGGGTGATCGAGTATTTGTTTCACAGTATTATAAAGAATGTTTTTAATCAGACAATAGCTATTATATTCACATTTCTATAACAACTGACAATTTGCAAAGCCCTTTCACATTAATTTTTTTTTCCCATTCTCACCCCTCCCCTCCCTCGTAACCATCAAAGATTGTTTCTTTTTGTGTGTAAAACTTTTCATGAGTTTTTACAGTAGTGGTCTCATACAATACTTGTCCTTTTGTGATTGATTTATTTCACTCAGCATAATGCCCTGCAGATTCATCCGTGTTGTGAGATGCTTCGCAGATTTATCATTGTTCTTATCGTTGTCTAATACTCCATTGTGTGTGTGTACCACAGTTTGTTTATCCATTCATCTGTTGATGGTCACCTAGGTTGTTTCTGTCTTTTTGCTATAGTGAACAATGCCACAATGAACTTGGGTGTGCATATGTCTATTTGTGTGACGGCTCTTATTTCTCTAGGATATATTCCTAGGAGTGGGATTGCTGGATCATGTGGTATTTCCATTTCTAGCTTTCTAAGGAAGCACCATATCATTTTCCAAAATGGTTGTACCATTTTGCATTCCCACCAGCAGTGCATAAGAGTTCCAATCTCCCCAAAGCCTCTCCAACATTTGTTATTTTCTGTTTTTTTTATTTGTGCCAGTAATGCTGGGGTGAGGTGGTATCTCATTGTGGTTTTGATTTGCATTTCTCTAATGACTAGAGATCACGGGCATTTCCTCATGTGTCTGTTGGCCGCTTGAATGTCTTCTTTGGTGAAGTGTCTGTTCATTTCCTTGGCACATTTTTTAATTGGGTTATTTATCTTTTTGTTGTAGAGGTGTTGGATTTTCCTATAGATTTTAGAGAAGAGAACTTTGTCGGATTTGTAATAGCCAATTTTTTTTCCCCCCAGTCTGTAGGTTCTCTTTTTACTCTTTTGGTGAAGTCTTTTGATAAGCATAAGTGTTTAATTTTTAGAAGATGCCAGTTATCTAGCTTATCTTCTGGAGTTTGTATGTTGTTAGTTACAGTTTGTATCCTGTTAATGCTGTGTATTAGGGCCTCCAGTGTTGACCCTATTTTTTCTTCTATGATCTTTATCATTTCTGGTTTTATATTTAGGTCTTTGATCCATTTTGAATTAGTTTTTGTGTATGGTGTGGGGTATGGATCCTGTTTCATTTTTTTGCAGATGGACATCAGTTTTGCCAGCACCATTTGTTAAAAAGACTGTCTTTTCATCATTTGATGGATTTTGGGCCCTTGTCGAAGATCAGGTGGCTGTAGGTGAATGAATTTATATCTGGGTACTCAATTCTGTTCCATTGGTCAATATATCTGTCATTGTACCACTACCAGGCTGTTTTGACTGCCGTAGCTGTATAGTAGGCTCTGAGGACAGGTAGTGCAAGTCCTCCTACTTTATTCTTCTTCTTCAATAGTGCTTTACTTATCTGGGGCTTCTTCCCTTTCCATATAAAGTTAATGATTAGTTTTTCCATCTCTTTAAAGAATGTTGTTGGTATTTGGGTCGGGATTGCATTGTATTTGTAGGTTGCTTTGGGTAGAATTGTAATTTTCACAATGTTGAGTCTCCCTATCCATGAGCACGGTATGTTTTCCCATTTATGTAGATCTCTTTTGGTTTCTTGCAGTAGTGTTTTGTAGTTTTCTTTGTATAGGTCTTTTACATCCCTGGTTAGATTTATCCTTAAGTATTTTATTTTTCAAGGGGCTATTATAAATGGTATTGTTTTCCCGATTTCCTTTTCATCCTTCTCTTTATTGGTGTATAGGAATCCAACTGATTTTGGTATGTTTGTCTTGTATCCTGCTAGTCTGCTGAATCTTTCTATTAGTTCCAGTAGTTTTCTCATGGAGTCTTTTGGGTTTTCTATGTATAGTATCATATCATTTGCAAATACAGACAGTTTTACTTCTTCATTACCAATTTGGATGCCCTTTATTTCTTTTTCTTGCGTTATTGCTCTAGCTACGACTTCCAGCACAATGTTAAACAGGAGTGGTGATAAAGGACATCCTTGTCTTGTTTCTGTTCTCAAGGGGAATGTTTTCAGCCTCTCTCCATTAAGAATGATGTTGGCTGTTGGTTTTGTATAGATGCCCTTTATTGTGTTGAGGAATTTCCCTTCTATACCTATTTTATTGAGAGTTTTTATCAGGAATGGGTGTTGGACTTTATCGAATGCCTTTTCTGCATCAATTGAGATGATCATGTGATTCTTTTATTTTATTTATGTGGTGGATTTCACTGATTGATTTGCTAATGTTTAACCATCCTTGCATACCTGGTATGAATCCTACTTGCTCATGGTGTATTGTTTTTTTGATATGATGCTGAATTCTATTGGCTAGAATTTTATTGAGAATTTTTGCATCTATATTCATGAGAAATATTGGTCTGTAATTTTCTTTTTTTGTGATATCTTTGCCTGGTTTTGGTATCAGGGTTATGCTGGCTTCATAGAATGAGTTTGGAAGTATCCCTTCCTTTTCTATGTTCTGAAATAGTTTGAGTAGTACTGGTGTAAGCTCTTCTCTGAATGTTTGGTTGAATTCTCCAGTGAAGCCATCTGGGCCTGGGCTTTTCTTTTGTTGCTGTTGTTGGGAGTTTTTTTAATTACCTTTTCAATCTCTCCTCTTGTTATGGGTCTGTTCAGATTTTCAACATCATTTTGTGTTAGTTTGGGTAGGTAGTGTGTTTCTAGAAATTTATCCATTTCCTCTAGGTTTTCAAATTTGTTAGAGTATAGTTTTTCATAATACTCTGTTATGATCCTTTTTATTTCAGTTGGGTCTGTTGTAATGTCCCCCATTGCATTTATTATTTGGGTTATTTGCATCCTCTCCTGTTTTTCTTTTGTCAGTTTGGCCAGTGGTTTGTCGATTTTGTTGATCCTTTCAAAGAAACAACTTTTGGTTTTGTTGATTCTTTCCATTGTTTTTCTGTTCTCTGTTTCATTTATTTCCGCTCTGATCTTTATTCTTTCCTTTTTTCTGGTGGCTGTGGGCTTCTGTTTCTGTTCTCTTTCTATTTGTTCAAGTTGTGTAGCTAATGTTTTGATTTTGTCCCTTTCTTCTTTTTTGATGTGTGCATCTATTGCTATAAGTTGACCTCTGAGCATTGCCTGTGCTGTGTTCCAAAGGTTTTGGTATGATGTGTTTTCATTTTTGTTTGATTCTAGGAATTTTTTTTATTCCATCTTTGATTTCTTCTATTACTCAGTGGTTTTTAAGCAGGGTGTGATTCAGTTTCCATGTAATTGATTTTTTTCCTTGCTCTTCCTGTTGTTAATTTCTACTTTGATGGCACTGAGATCAGAGAAGATACTTTGTATTATCTCAGTGTTTTGGATTTCGTTGAGAGTTGCTTTGTGGCCTAATATGTGGTCTATTCTGGAGAACATTCCATGTGTGTTGGAAAAGAATGTGTACTTTGCAGCTGTTGAGTGGAGTGTTCTATATATGTCTGTGAGTTCAAGTTGGCTGATTGTGGCCTTTAGATCTTCTGTATCTCTGTTGAGTTTCTTTCTAGATGTTCTGTCCTTTACCAACAGCAGTGTGTTGAAGTCTGCTACTATTATTGTGGAACTGTCAGTTTCTCTTTTCAGTGCTTTTAGAGTTTGTTTTATGTATCTTGGAGCCCTATCATTGGGTGCATAGATATTTGTTATGGTTATGTCTTCATGATGGATCATCCCTTTAATCATTATATAACGCCCTTTGTCTTTTATGGTGGATTTTGTTTTAGAGTCTATTTTATCTGAGATTACTATTGCCACTCCTGCTCTTTTTTGGTAGCTGTTTTCTCTAGGTATTTTTTTTTTCATCTTTTGATTTTTAATAAATTTACATCTTTGTTTCTAAAGTGTGTCTCTCGTACACAGCATATTGATGGACCCTGTTTTTTTTTCTTTTTTCTATCCGTTCTGTAATTCTCTGTCTCTTTATGGGTGCATTTAGGCCATTTACGTTCAGTGTAATTATTGACAGATGTGAGTTCATTGCTGTCATTTTGTAGTGCTTTTTTATGTGGTGCTAACATTTTCTTTGTTCCCTTTACTGTCCTGTGCCAAATTCCTTTTGTTTGTGAATTTTTTTTTATTCTTTTGTTTTTGCAGATTTTGTTTTTACTGAGACTTTACGTTTTTCTTCTTTATTTTGATGAGTAGGTTTGTTAACTTTCTTTGTGCTTACCTTGAAATTTACCCTATCTTCCTAGGTTTGAACCAGTCTTTTATTACTTGGTATCACCTTGCCTTCCTCTCCACTAGAAAGTTCTATATCTACACCGTTTATTCCCCTCTTGTATTGTTCTGATGTTGTTGTCATTTACAGATTAACCTCTGTGGTTCCCTGTTGTAAATATTTTAGTTTTGATAGTCCTTGAGAGTTCACTTCCTAGGTTAGTGTTTGGCAGGTGCCATCTTGCATCCTAGATTCAGGCTGTCGTCTGATATTGTTTATGCTCAAACCAAAGGAGTCCCTTTAATAATTCTTGTAAATTTAGCTTGGTTTTTACATATTCCCTTAATTTCTGTTTATCTGGAAATGCCCTAACTTCACCATCATATTTGAATGAATTTTGCAGGATATATTATTCTTGGTTGGCAATTTTTTTCTCTCAAGTTTTTATATATGTCATCCTATTGCCTTCTTGCCTGCATGGTTTTTGCTTAGTAATCAGAGCTTAGCCTTAATTGTTTCCCCTCTGTATGTGACTTTTCATTTTTCTTTCTCTCAGGATTCTTTCTTTTTCTTTGGTTTTAGTGAGTGTGATTACTATATGCTTTGGTGATTTTCTTTTGGTGTCTATCCTATATAGGGTTCCTTGAGCTTCTTGGATGGTCATCTTTTCATCTTTCATGATAGTAGGGAAGTTTTCTGTCAGCAATTCTACAATGATCCTCTCTGTGTTTTCCATTTTCTCCCCCTGTTCTGGAACTCCGATCACTCACAAATTTTTGCCTTTGATTGTATCCCACCTCATTCTCAGAGTTTCTTTATTTTTCGTTGTTCTTTTTTCTGATTTTTCCTCTAAGTATTTGTCTTCAATTTCACTGATCCTGTCTTCCATTGTTTCAAATCTGCTCTTCAGAACTTCTGTGACACTGACAGTTTCTGAAATCTTGTTTATCTTTTGGATTTCTAATTGTTGTTTTTGTATGATTTCTAATTGTGAATTTATTTTGACATTCTGTTCCTGTATTGTTTTCCTGAATTCTTCCATTGTTTCATTCTGTATTTTCCATGATTTTGTCTGCCTTTTCTATGAATTTGTCTACTTTTTCCTCATTTTTCTCTGCTTTTTGCTTCAACTCTTGGATAGCTCTGAATATTAGAGATTTAAATTCCCTACCAGGTAGTTCCAGTGACTTTTCTTCTACTGGAAATTTATCTGGTATTTTATTTTTGGATGCCTACTGGAATCATCCTGCTCTTTTTTTTTTTTTTTTTTTAAATGTGTTTTGATATTGTCTGCTGTCTTCTGGACATTGATTAGTTATTTTCTTCGTTTATTGACTGTAGATTTGTTTGTTTTGTCCTGCTTTTTTGTTTTATTTGGTTATATCTGAGCAGGCAAGCTGTATGCTCTTTGTTGCTTGCTCATCTGTGGGCAGGATACTTTTCACCTCCTTGCCCAATGGGCAGGGCCAGTCCCTCAGCTATGGTGCAGCAGGGCAGGTCCAGTGGGTGCCTTGTCTCCTGCTGGGAGCTCCGTGAAGCTGTTTTCCCATACTCGCTGTCTGCCAATCTCTGACAGGAGTCCAAGATGGCGAATCTGTGCTGTGTTAGCTGGTAAGGGACCTCTGCTCCATATCTCTCCTTGCTCTCTGTTCTCTGTCAGTTTATTATTCCATTCGGTGCTTGGTTGATTCTTTATCTCTTCATTTGATGTTTAGGGTTCCAAACTGACATTTGTCTCTGTTTTACTTAGTTTTTCACGTCTTTGCTGTGGAGGGACGGTGTGGTGCTTCTGTCTATAGCACCACGTTGGCTCTGCCCTCACATTAAATTCTTTTAACCTTCACAAGAACTCTTTGGGCTAGGTAGGAAATAATTTATTATATCCATTTTACACCCAGAGAAAGTGAATTTAGGGACAGTAATTACTTCATCAGGATTAAAAGATAAAGTCTAGGAGCAAAACTAGAACTTAAAATATGTGAGGTCTCCTTTTCTAGGAGATCTTAGAAAGTCACTTACAGAAACTAATATTCATTGAGTTCCTACAATGTGTAAAGAGCTTAACAAATGTTACATCTCTAAATCTTAAACTACAGTCCTGTGAAGTATTGTTTATTCTCATTAAATAATGAAGTAAAAGACTCAGAAAGGTTAAATAACTTGCACAAAGTCACACAGTTAGAAAGTGATGGAGTCAGGATTTGAACTCAGCTCCAAAATCACGATTTCTCCACTTTTGTAGAGCACGATGCCTCTCAGGTGTCTTAGAACTCAGGTTTTTTGACTCAGAGTTCAGGGCTCTTCTGTGTACACCAAGCACTAATTATGCTGTCCTTAAGCTAATTAACCTGAAAAATATTAACACTGATTCTCTTGGTTCAGCTACAGGGTAACAAGTCTTAATAGCTCCTGTCTGCCACATTGTTCCTTGGCTTTTATGTACCTGGAATAATACAGCTGAAAAGGACATTGAACCCTTTTATTTTTTAAGTAAGAAAATTAAGGTTGAAGAGGATAAATGACTTGCTTAAAAACCATCTAGGGGCAGGGTGGAGCCCAGGAGTGTACTGCTCTGTGCAGACCTTTACTTTCTGCCTTTTTGCAGGGTTTCAGGACAAGCTGGATGGCTTCTGGGCTTTGGTTTGCAGGTAAAGTTGGTGGGCAGTGATGGTGCTGCTAGAGAATAAGAGAGTGGGCAGCAACTCAGTAGCCTTGCCCTTTCCTCCTTTAGTGGCTGCCGCTGCTGCTTCCCCAGCCTCCTGTCATAAGCATTGTATGATGTTGAGCAGACCCGGATCTGCATCATATGACAAAACCCATGCCTGGAGAAATGACGGCTAGAAGCAGCCAAGGTATGCATTGGTGTAACAGCCAAAGGATCAAGCTGGAAGGGCAGGAGACAGCAGGAGACAGGTGCTCTAAGAGACTGATGTACTATGAGTGTGTGGGGGATGTAGGGATCACAGGCACAAATCTTCAGTCTCCTGAAGATATTTGCATATAAAAGAGAGAGCCTAAGACCCTTTGGCAGCCCTGGCAGCACAATGGTTAAGTGCTCAGCTGCTAACTGAAAGGTTGGCAGTTCAAACCCACCCAGCAGCTCTGCAGGAGAAAAGACCTGGTGATCTTCTCCAGTAAAGAGTACAGCCTAGGAAATCCTATGGGGCAGTTCTACTCTGTCACATTGGGTCACTATGAGTCAGAATAGACTCGATGGCACCTAACAACAACAACAAGACCCTTTGAGGCCGTGCTGGTTCAGTGGTAGAATTCTCACCTTCCATTCAGGAGATCTGGATTCAATTCCCAGCCAATGCACCTCATGCACATTCATCACCTGTCTGTCAGTGGAGGCTTGTGGGTTGCTATGATGCTGAACAGGTTTCAGCAGAGCTTCCAGGCTAAGACAGACTAGGAAGAAAGGCCTGGTGATCTACTTCAGAAAAATCAGTCATTAAAAACCCTATAGATTCAAACGGTGCCATTGGCAACCCATCATGGGGATGGTGCAAGACTAGGCAGTGTTTTGTTCCTATGTGCATGAGGTCACCATGAGTTGGGGGCAGATTAGAAGGAAGCTATAACAACAGAGATCCTTTAGGAGTCCCCGGGTAGTGTAACGGGTTAACATACTCAACTGCGAATTGAAAGGCTGGAGGTTCGAGTCCACTCAGAGGTATCTCAGAAGAAAGGCCTGGTGATCTACTTCTGAAAAAATTAGCCGTTGAAAACCCTATGGAGTCCAGTTCTACTCTGACCCACATGGGGCGCCATAAGTTGTTATCAACTCCAGGGCAACTGGTTTGCTATAATTTATGATGTCTTGGTTTAAGACTCTTTAAAATGTCCACAGAAGGGTTGTTCCAGCCATTTTCTAGGAGTGGGCAGAGGCATGGATTCTACAGCCACAGTGCTGCGGACATTTCTGTTAAGCAGGTCACACAACACTGACTGTGCTTGAGGCTCATATTTGACCCAGACCTTTTTAGACACATTAAAGTGATGGTGATGGGGCCTCTGTGAGAGCAAGTGCTGGTGTTGGGAACGGGGCAGTTGCCTGATTGGCCTGAAGTCTCAGATGAGCGTTTGCCCTGCTGCTCCCTCCTTTAAAAACAACAACAACCCTGGAAAGGCTTCAGGCAAATTCCTTGAGCTGTTCTCTAAAAATACTCGTTGCCATCATGACTCTATAGGGCAGATTAGAACTGCCCCATAGGGTTTCCAAGGTACGGCTGGTGGATTCAAAAACTGACATTTTGGTTAGCATCTGAGCTCTTAACCACTGCGCCACCAAGGCTGTTCTCTAGTTGATTCAAATTTTAACATTGACCACAATCTTGGGACAGTTTTAAAAGCATGCCCTCCCTATCCTAACTTCCCTCCCCTACAACTCTGTCTCTTCTGTATAATGTTAACCATGTCGATAAAATGGGATCTAAAAGCTGCCTCTCAACACTGTAATATATCAATATTTCCGTGTGGAGCCTTGAGGCATGTCACATACCCCCACTGCACAGAGTAGAAGTTCAATAAATATGTGTTAAATAACTTCTGGAA
>NW_004443957.1:17428858-17470244 GCF_000243295.1 Trichechus manatus latirostris | reverse complement strand
CTCTCTGTTCTCTTTCAGTATTCTTACTCCGTTTGGTGTTCGACTGAGTTCTTTATCTCTTCATTTGATGTTCTAGGGTTTCAGGATTGTTGATTCTCTGTTTGGCTTAGTTTTTCGGATCTTTGATGTGGAGGGACGGCATGGTGCTTCTGCCTAGACTGCCATCTTGCCGGAGTCTGGACTTTTTTTAATCCTTTAAAAGTTCATCTCTTGTGCTCACTTATGCAAAACTCTTTGCTCAGTGCTGAACAAGCACTAGATATTCAGTATACATTTGATGGCTGAATGAATGGATTACGGGAGCAAGGGAAGAAGGAATGATTTACAGCATGTTCATAGGGGTCTGTCAATATTCCCTCCTTGTGTCCTCCCTCCCCAACTTACACTCACCTCGCATCATCATACATACATTCAACACACACCCTCTGCCATCCACCCCATGCCCTGGCACCAGGGAGGGCCACCTGAGCAGTTTTTCTATGTGGATTCACCCGAGGCTAGCGCGTTACCAAACAATTACTTCCCAGGAACCATACGACTCTGCTCTGTATCTGTAATGCAGCCAGAGCAGTGTGCCAATGAGCTACGGTGCAAAGATGGATCTTACACGTTCAGTAGCTTCATAGGAAAAATCCACCATCGGGCTGTTTGCCCATCAGTTAAATTGCCTTGTACAGATGGGAGGGTAAGGAAAAGATCTGGGCAAGGTATTCATTCCCATGTTTAAATGAATTTACCTTAAGCTTTGAAAGGGGATTTTTATTTCCTCTTCCTTGAGACTGAAATTATTTTATGAGTAAATACAGGAAAAGAAATGTAATCATGGGATTTCTCTTTTTCTATTGGCCACTTTTACTTCTCTTTGTTGTTTGATATCTTCATTAGAAACTGATCTTCCTTCAAAACAAAACCTGTATCTTATTTCAGAATGATTGGAGGAAAGAGGCCTGGTCAAACAATGAGAACTTGCTTTTCAGAACAGTTCGAGGTTTATTTACCAACAGTTATTTACTAACCCCTAGCCAAGTTGTCCAGTTCTAAAAAAAAAAAACAGTAGCCCGACCCCATGTGTGTTTGGTTAGAACTGTGCTCCATATGGTTTCCAATGGCTGATTATTTGGAAGTAGATCACCAGGCCTTTCTTCCAAGGTGCCTCTGGGTAGATTCAAACCACTAACCTTTTATTTAGCAGCCGAGCATATTAATTGTTGCACCACTCAGTGACTCCTAAAAGGTGATCATAATATTTATGCCCTGCCTACCTCAGGGGGTTCTTGTGAGAGAATAGTACTCCTGCATGTCCCTTGAAAACAAAATACTATACTATTAGTTTTTAATATGGTAAAAATGTGACCCTTTGTTTCTTTGAGATTGCTAATGACCATTTTACTATAAGAGGGACCAGAAACCAGGTTTACAACCCATGAATCTGGTGTACAGAAGGCAGGAGGGAAAATGGCGACAAGAAGGGAAGGAGGCTTGAGACTGCCCTCAAGTGGCAATTTGGGCACGAAGCCTGGAAGGTAATGAGAGGGCATGACTCTGTTAGTGGCCTGCAGTGAAAAAAGCAAACTGTCTAAGAGGCCATAATCACCTCTCAAAAGAGCATTTAAATACCATAAAGAAAAACAGAGAATACTAATATATTTCATGCAGTCACTGGCTTCCCTTTTAAGGCCTGCCACTTACATTCAATTCGCTGTTCCAGTGAACACAATGAAGTGTTTACACTCCATTAAGAAATCTCAAAGAAAACAAACCTTGGGCCTTTAGAGTTAGCATGAAAGCTCTTTAAAAGCTTCTCATAAGCTATCATTTGTGCATTCTGAAAACCATTAGGACTTCCTCCTTTGGAAATGTGTGCAATTCTTTAGCTTCTGATTTTAAACTTTAATATTTTCTTACAGTGACCCTGATCCTCAAGAACAAATTTCTCATGCCTCACCAGACAATGCAATTCATTTCTAAGATGCTGAGATGTGGACTGGATTTATAACAGGAAAATGACATATCTGATGGGAGGAAAATTGGAGTCGGAAGAGTTGGGGGTGGGGGAAAGTGGGATGCGTACACGTACATCCTGAATACTTAGAAAGGCAGTAGGCTTCATGAAGCCTTTGGGAGAGCCTCATAGCTGAGAAGGGCGGTTGCCAGTTGGGTGAGGACGATATTAGGGGGACCAGACTGAGTCACAGTGGAAAAAATCTCCTGGCCCTGCTAGTGCTCTTAAGAAATGGGGAATTGAACAGACACTCAGAGAGGCATCCTGCAGGGGCTGACAGAGGCATGCAAACTCTGGGGCAAGCTCTTGGGTTTGACCTCCAGTTTTGTCCCTAGCTGCATGACCTTTGGCAGAGAGTGGCATCTCGACAACCATGAGAGCAAAATTCCAGATAGTTCATATTAAACTCAACAATCGCCTGCCTAACAGGACTATACCCCCTCCTCTAACCAACAGACCTGATTTCACAAAGTTTATAACTTGCGCAAGCGTTCCTGGTTCTCCTTGCATAGGAGAAAGCAACAATATTTGTGTAGAGGTGAAGAATGTGGCCTATGTAGTCAGGCTGCTAGGGTTCAAAGGCCAGCCCCACCATTTACTAGTCAGGTGACTCTGTTACTAAGTCTTTAAGCCTCAGTTTCTGCACCTGCAAATAGAAAGTAATACTAATTTAAATACAATGATATATATAAAAATTGCTTAACACACTGCCTGGCACAAAATAAGCACTCAACAAATGATAGCTATAGTAATAATAATAATGATTTTCAATACTGATATTTGAGATATGATATTGTGATGGCTGGTCAAGTTGAGGGACAGTACTGATTGGGATAGCAAAGATATCACCTGAATAGAGGTTTAAATCAAAAGGTTTGAATAAAAAATACAGAATGTTTTCTCTATTTTTTAAAATGGAATTAATTGGTTTTATTCCTAACCACAAAAGGAATACATGAATTCAATACAAAATCTGGATATCTTAGAAAAGCACAGAAATAACCATTGTTAATTATTTGATATATAGCAATCCTTAAATATATAAACATAATGTGTATATTTTAAACAAAACTGCACTCATATTATACATACAGTTTTATAATTGGCTATTTTTCACTGGAAGAGATCCATATTTGTACCCAATCCAAGGAAAGGTGATCCAACAGAATGCTGAAATTATCGAACTATATCATTAGTATCACACGAAAGTAAAATTTTGCAGAAGATCATTCCAAAGTGGTTGCAGCAGTACATTGACAGGTAACTGCCAGAAACTCAAGCTAGATTCAGAAGAGGACGTGGAACAAGGGATATCATTGCTGCTTTCAGATGGATCCTGGCTGAAAGCAGAGAATAGCAGAAAGATGTTTACCCGTGTTTTAATGACTATGCAAAGGCATTCGACTGTGTGGATCATAACAAATTATAGATAACATTGTGAAGAATGGGAATTCGAGAACACTTAATTGTGCTTACAAGGAACCTGTACATAGACAAGAGGCAGTCGTTCGAACAGAACAAGGGGATACTGTGTGGTTTAAAGTCAGGAAATGTGTATATCAGGGTTGTATACGTTCACCATACTTATTCAATCTGTATACTGAGGAAATAATTCCAGAAGCTGGACTATATGAAGAAGACTGCAGCATCTGGATTGGAGGAAGACTCATTAACAACCTGTGATATGCAGATGACACAACCTTGCTTGCTGAAAGTGAAGAGGACTTGAAGCACTTACTGATAAAGATCAAAGACCACAGCCTTCAGTATGGATTACACCTCAACATAAAGAAAAAAAAAAAATCCTCACAACTGGACCCATAAGTAACATCATGATAAATGGAGAAATATTGAAGTTGTCAAGGACTCCATTCTACTTGGATCCACAATCAATGCCCATGGAAGCAAAAGTCAAGAAATCAAACAACACATTGCATTGAGCAAACCTGCTGCAAGAGATCTCTTTAAAGTGTTAAAAAGCAAAGATGTCACCTTGAAGATTAAGGAGCACCTGACCCAAGCCATGGTGTTTTCAATTGCCTTATATACATGTGAAAGCTGGACAATGAAGAAAGAAGACCAAAGAAGAATTGATGCCTTTGAATTATGGTGTTGGCTAAGAATATTGAACATACCATGAACTGCCAGAAGAACTAACAAATCTGTCTTGGAAGAAGTACAGCCAGAATGGTCCTTAGCAGAAAGGATGGTGAGACTTCATCTCACATACTTTGGACATGTTATCAGGAGGGACCAGTCCCTGGAGAAGGACATCATGCTTGGTAAAGTAGAGGGTCAGCAAAAAAGAACGAGACCCTCAATGAGATGGATTGACATAGTGGCTGTAACAATGGACTCAAGAATAACAATGATTGTGAGGATGGTGCAGGACCAGCCAGTGTTTCATTCTGTTGTACATGGGGTCACTATGGTTGGAAACGACTCGACGGCACCTAACAACAATAACATTTTTCACTCCCACCCTCCATCTATCAGTTTGTCGTATGGTTGCGGCTTGTGTGTTGCTGTGATGCTGGAAGCTATGCCACCGGTATTTCAAATACCAGCAGGGTCATCCATGGTGGACAGGTTGCAGTGGAGCTTCCAGACTAAGACAGAGTAGAAAGGTCTGGTGATCTACTTCTGAAAATTTGTCAATGAAAACTCTATGGATCACAAGAGACTTGTCTGATACAGTTGTTAAAACAAAAAAAATTATTAAGGCAACAATAGAAATTGACTGAAGTTTATTTAACATATGGTTTGCAAACTCGGGCTACATTTCAGACTAGAGGGTTAAAAATGTTCCAAAGAAGAAATGTAACCAGACTGTTCCAGGTCTGCTCGGTTTGGCCATAGAGACATGAAAGGGATGAAAGCAAAAGAAGAAGCTTTATTTGGTTGGTCAAGCAAAGGAGCACACTGGGACTTGCGTTGCCAAGATGGCTCCCTGAACAAAGGCTGAAACAGTATTTATTAGGGGAAGGGTCCTGGTGGAAAGGAGCAAGGTCATTGACTGGACTGGCCTGAAATAGACGTTCAGGGAGTGGTTCCGCCGTCTGCGCTTGTTCAGTCCAAAAGGGGGGTCTCTCAAACTGGATCTTAGGCTTTGATCCCTCGCTTCTGAAAGTCTTCCCCCAGTCTTGGGCCACTGAAGTTTGGTTCGGTCCAGTGGGAGAAAAGTTCCGCGGTCACCCAGAGGACGGGGTTGATTGTTCTGTGCATGTCAGGTGGGCCAGATTTGGTAATAACTAGTTCTGTGGTCTGCAGACCCCAACCTCTTGTTTTGCTAATCATGGGCAGGAAGTTGACTGATTGCCTAAAAAACATCTGGAGAAATCAGTTAGAAGGGGAAGTGGCTCATGCTACTCTACCTACAAGATGGGAGTTGGTAATGGTGCCCAGGGGCTGGGGCCTCAAAAAGATCTTTCACAGATTTTATATTCCATCTTATTGCTAGTAATTATACATTGCCATGGGAAAAAAGGGCTGGAACAGTGTTTACATAATAATTTGTGGACATGTGACATTTTCTTGAAGAACAAATCATGTAATTACTAATTTACCCTAAAACATAAGAAGCCCTGACTAAGATACAACTATTGGTCCTCTCTTCATCTGGAGGAAAAGAGAAAGAAATTTAAGAATCAGAGGAGGAACCAGAAGGACCAATTGTCTTTATGAACCACAGCCTCCTCTACCTTGAAACCAGAAGAACTAGATGGCGCCTGGCTACCACTACCTAACATTCTGATCAGGGTCAGAATTGATGGCTCCTGAGAGAAAGGGAGTAAAATGTGCAACAGAACTTCAAGTTCTCAAGGAATCCAGACTTACTGGACCCACTGAGACTGGAAGAATCCCTGAGGCTATTGCCCTGAGATATTCGTTAAACCTTGAACCAAAACTACCCTCTGAAATCACCTTTTAACTAAATAGCGGGTTAGCTCAAAAAGTAAAGAGTCACCCTTGAGTACTACGCTCTTTTAAAAGATTATCTATATGAGACCAAAAGGATAACAGTTACTCTAAAGCTTGTCTGAGAATGTTGGGGGGAAGTGCAATTAAATTAATGGGAATGGAACAACTGAATGGAAATAATAAGAATGTTGACACAACGTGAAAAAATGTAACTAATGTCGCTGAACATTATGTGTAGAAATTGTTGAATGGGAACCGGTTTTACTGTGTATAATTTCACCAAAAATACAATAAACATTAAAACAAACAAAAAAACCATAGAGACCTGGTGGCGTTTGTCTGCTAACCAAAAGATTGGCTGTTTGAACCTGCCCAGGGGCTCCACAGGAGAAAAGCTTTGGTGATCTGCTTCCGGAAAGATTACAGCCTAGACAACCCCATGGGGCAGTTCTACTCTGTCGCCTAGAGTCACTATGAGTCAGAATGGACTTGAAGGCACCCAACAACACCCTAAAACATAGCTCTAGTCTAAACTTCAGAGTTTCTGTTCTCAAAACGGCACATAGATGATTCTTTAAAAGAGCACAATGTCCAAGGCAAAACTTCATTTTAGTAATTAAGCTAGACTATTGTTTGATTTAAAGGTGATTTTTAGGGAACCAGTTTTCTTCAAGGCTCTAGGTTCAAAGATCATCTCAGGGCAATAGCTTGGGTGGGTCACCTCAACCTCAATGGAATCCAGAGGTCTGGATTCCACAAGAATTAAAAACTCCTTCCTCATAGTGCTGGAAATGAGCCCTCCAAGAAGGCACTCAAAATACACAGTAGCCACAATAATGGACTCAAGCATACTGTTAATAATAATGAAACTGAGGCTCAGTTTGACAGTGATTAAAACTTTGCAAATCCTCTTTGTGACAAAGACATTTCTTAACCACAAACTAACTCAGAGTTTATCTAATGTAAAGAATTTAACTTTAGGTAATTTCCCTTGCTTCCTGAGAGAGAACCCTTGAAATTCCCTGAAAAATTGAGGTAACTTTTATTATTTTAAAACCTCCAGACTACACCTAAAGATTTGTGCAAATGAATGGCTTACCCCCACCCCCTACACACACCTCACCCCACTCCCCAGGCAAGAGACCACCTAATAACCTGATGACAGCTGATCTCAATAAGGCAGGGAGGTGGAGGGAGGAGGAGGGGAGGTACAGCTCCATCAATCATGTTAAGATAAGCCAATGGTTGGTTTTCTATTCTACTCCCTCATCTTCTCTTTAAAAGCTTCATTTTAACTAGCCAACATTGAGCCATTTGTTTTTTTTTTAGAAACAAAATGGTCTCCCTATATGCATGTAGAACAACTGCTTGAATAAACCCTATGTTTTAATTTCTTCATGTTTCGGTTATTTTTTAATAATACCAATAATGTTTTGGATTGAATTGTGTCCCCCCAAAATATGTGTTGTAATTCCTAACCTCTGTGCCTGTAGTTATAATCCTATTTGGGAATGGGTTGTCTTTGTTGTATTAATGAGGCAGGATTAGTGTAGGATTTGTCTTGAGTCAATCTCTTTTGAAATACAAAAGAGATTAAAGAAGCATTTGAAAAGCAGAGATGGTGGAAGAGAGACACCGAGATACATGAAGATTGTCCAGGAAGAGACAAGGACCTTCCTCCAGAGCCGGCAGAGAAAGACCTCCTAGAGCTGGCACCCTGAATTTGGACTTGTAGTCTTCTATATTATGAGAAAATAAATTTCTGTTTGTTAAAGCCACCCCACTGTGGTATTTCTGTTATAGCAGCACTAGATAACTAAGACAACCAACAGTTGTGAAGATGGTGCAGAACCATGCAACATTCTGTTCTGTTGTACATGGGGTCACCATGAGTCAGAGCTGACTCTATGGCAACTAACAACAACAACGACATTTTTCACAGAACAATACGTTGAGAAACTTGTTGTTTGAAAATGTGTTTAATTTCTGCACACACTTATTTGATGAATACATAGTAATTTAGGTAGTCAGCACTATATTTTTGAACATTTTGATTGTTTCCAGCTTTTACCTATTGTAAATTGCAACGCTTATTTCTTAATTCTAAAAATCCCAGTAGAGAAAGATATGAACATTTTAAGATATTTGCTCATGTTGCCAAATATCCCACCAGAAAAGTGATACTAATTTACATTCCACAAGTAGTATGAAAGAATGCTATTTCTCTGAATATTATAAAAATATTTGCCATTTTGATAGGTGAAAATGAAATATCATTCACTATTTTGCATTTCTTTGATTACTAGTGAATTTTAATATTTTACATATGTTTATTGATCCTTTGTTTTTCTTTTTTGGTTACTTCTCTATCCATGTTTTTCTTATTATTATTGAGGTGTTCCCCTTTTTTCTTAATTTGTAAGAGCCCTTTTACGTATGACATTAACCCTTTGTCATTTATGTTGCAAAGCCAGGAGGGAGCATTAAAACTTTCCTTTCCCAATTCTCATAGTAGGTAGAATTAAGTGAAAGAAGTAGAATATAAATACATAGTGCAGTGCATGGTTTTCTCTTTATATATGGCCTTTCTGGCCCTAGGTTTGTAGTTCTGCCAAGATGATTTGCTAGGACACAATCTTGCAAAGGGATTGGACAGTTTACTATGCAAAGATGGTACATAAAACTTTTGCAGGGATTGGACGGACAGCTTAGTATGCAAATAAGGTATGTAAAACCCTTGTGGGAATTGGTTGATTACTAAGGAAATTAGGTGACTGTGGCCTGCTGTCTTGGTCATCTAGTGCTGCTGTAACAGAAACACCACAAGTGGATGGCTTTAATAAAGAGAAATTTATTCTCTCACAGTCTAGTAGGCTACAAGTCCAAATTCAGGGCATCAGCTCCAGGGTAAGGCTTTCTCTCTCTGTCAGCTCTGGAGGAAGGTCCTTGTTATCAATCTTCCCTTCGTCTGGGAGCATGTCACCACAGGAACCTCAGGTCCAAAGGATGTGCTCTGCTCCCAGCGCTGTTTTCTTGGTGGTATGAGGTCCCCCTGTCTGTCTGCTCGCTTCTCTCTTTTATATCTGAAAAGAGATTGGCTTAAGACACTATCTAATCTTGTAGACCTCATCAATATAACTGCCCCTAATCCATCTTATTACATGACGGTGATAGAATATACAACACATAGGGAAATCACATCAGATGGCAAAATGGTAGACAATCACACAATACTGGGAATCATGACCTAGGCAAGTTGACAGATATTTTTGGGGGAACAATTCAATCTATGACACCTACCAAGGGGATTGGTCAGTTTGTGGTCTTGGTGGAGGGAGTAGGCTTATTAAAAAGCCCCTCCCACAGAGGTTAAGGGGGGGCCTCACTATCATCAACAAGAGGAGCCTGGATGGAGCACGTCCTTTGGACATGAGGTCCCTGCACTGAGAACCTCTTAGACCCAGGAGACAGAAAGAGCTATAACACTGGAGATGGTGTAAGACGGCACCAGATGGTGTGAGACGGCGGCAGCAGCAGCATGAGCAGCACAACTGACACAAGCAGGGGAAACCAGGAGACCAGTGCAAGATGGCACAGTGCGCTTCCTGGCCCATGGAGTGAGGTGGCTACAGTGGGTGTGCCAACTCACAGAATGAGGGAGCTGAGTGCCTTCGGGCAGAAAGCTTGCTGGTGGAGTGGGGTGCCTCCAGGCACTTGTTGTTAGAGCTAAAGAGCTATAACACTTGACCGAGCAGGACAGAGGCTGAGAGGATGCTAGCACGGTCAAGAGAAGGGCCTGTTAGCTCAGCCTAGCCTGACTGAGAAGCGTGGACTGCCTGTGGACACCGAGAAGGGACTGAGAGCTGTCTTGGTTGGAAGCTGTCTTGATTGATAAACTGATTCCTTTATCCTGTTACCTCCAAGTTGATCCGGATCCTGAGTTGTAACCTGTTACTTCCCTAATAAGCCCCATAACTATTAATATGTTCTGTGAGTTCTGTGTGGCCATTTCAATGAATTATCGGATCCAGCAGAGAAGTAGAGAGTGCCATGAGGCGGACGGCTGGTGTCAGAAATGGTGAAAAAGTTGAGTGTGGAGGTATGTTTGACCTCCACCTCACAGGAATCAGCTCTGGGCTGATGTTGATTCTCTCTCTTCCTTGTGAAAGTAGAGGGCTTCTCGTGCTATAGGAGTTTACACATAGTATGATATCAATTTTATTTTCAAAACACATAAAAATGAAGAAAAATACTATAAGGGGCCATATGAAAAAATTAACTCTCTTTTTTATACTTTTTGCTATTTTCCAAATTTTCTTTCAATGAACATATTTAAATTCCAATTATTGTGTACTTTTTCTCCTAATTAGATTGTGAATTCCTAAGGGATAGAGACACCTACACTTCATTTGTCCCCTGCAGTAGTCAACAGATATCTGTCAATTAAATAAAATGGTGAACTATATTTTATTTGATCATAGATGATTTATTCTCAGTTATATTTTCCTATGTTCCTTCAACAGCAGTCTTGGTTAGCAGAGAATTCTAGCAGCAGAGAATTCTGTTTAAGAAGCTAGTTTTAGAAGAGGCAGTCAGTGGGGCTTAGGCTATATCTCTATGAAACAATCTTTGAAGCTTTCAGTAAACATCATCAGTTAGCCCCCTCCCTGACCCATGCTTTATCCTAGGCTTTTTCATGAGGTATAGGAATCTATTGACACTAGCAAGATACAGAAATGTGTTACAATCTCACTCACATCACACTGTTAGGCAAAATCCTGCTCAGATAAAAACTTCCTTCTCTACTTTTTAATAGAAAAATCAGTCTTAGAGCTGTTGCTTCTGTCACTAATAGGGATAAAGAATCAGGACTTTAGACTTCTGAACAACTCAAGAGAAAAAGCTGGATTTTTCAGTAGCTAGAGATGAGAGAGAGCGGTCCCTAGGTGGTGCAAATGGTTTGCAAGCAACTATTAACCTTAAGGTTGGCAGTTTGAACCCACTAAGTGGCACCATAGAAGAAAGTCCTGGCCATCTGCTTCTGTAAAGACTACAGCCAAGAAAACCCTATGGGGTAGTGCTGCTCTGTAACACATGGGGTCATCATGAGTTGAAATCCACTCAATAGCAATGGGTTTTTTTGGGGGCGGGCGCAGATGAGAGGTCGACGAGTAGAGAAAGTGGTATGTGGATCAAACACTGCCCTCCTGCTCCTGGTTAGCTACATGGCATTCCTTCAGCAATATGGGGTAGCAGGGGGAATTTCTGGAATTACTTTATATCCCGGTATATTAGGAATGCAGCAGATGAGATCCTGCAACTGTGTGAGGAGGCATTGGAAGCGATAGTAGGGAGGAGCGAGGACTTTTTTTAATTGAATTGCCTGCAAACAGGTAAAGGCAGCTGAGTAATATTGAAAAGTAGCTGAGAAATAACATTTCATTTAGTAAAGTTGGGGTCACAGTTGCCTGTGTATTCAGATCAACTATTTTAATGATTTTGCTTCAAATGAAAATGGCTTAGAAATTGAGCTCTTTCAGAATAAGCTCCAATTGGTGGCAGTGAGCTATTGAGTATTTAGTGCTGTCATGCTTTAGGCAATAAAGCCAGTTAATGGGAGACTGGTATATTGACTTTGCCTAGAAGGGCTCCTTCTTTTCCTGAATAACAGTTCATGGCCTTCTTAGAAAAGTGCTTCATAACATTTGAATTGATTGGTCTTCAAAAGAGAGCAAAGCAGAGAATTCTAGGAAGATGGTGGAATAAACAGACCATTTCCCACAGATACAACAAGGAAACAGCACTTGGCTTTGAGGGACTCAGAATCAGACAGCAGTGGGGAACTGCAAACAGGCAAGAATCAACAAATCAGTGAGGGCAGATGGTAGGAAAACCACTTCTCCCACCATCCCTGACCTTTTCCCTAGCCACAGGGCTGATGGCTGCTGTGAACTGGGGAAGTAGCACCAGAAAAAGAGCCTGTTTCCCTAACCACCATGCCTCCTGCCTGTACAAAGAGTAAGGACCCCCAAGCTTCTGCTCTAAAGTCAACAAGGCAGACCTTCCTGGGTGTCTGTTTGGAGTGTGCCAGCACCTCTCCACCTGGACACTGTCAGCTGCAAGCCTACTGTGGATTGCTAGAAAAGGCTCCCTGAAGTGGAGTCTGCTCTCATAGTCAGCACTCTACCTGCCTCCCTGACCACCCAATAGCTCAAGCCTCTGAAACCAACAGGACAGGCCTCCCTGGGGATCAACTTGGGCCTGTCTGCTTCCCCTTCCATTTGGCACTGAGGACTGCTGACTAAGGCTGCATGTGCTAGGAAGCAGGCATCCTGAGTGGAGGCTACACCCACAACCAACATACTATGACGTGGGCTTCAATAGCAACAAGGCAGACCTCACTGGAGGTCCATCTGGAGTGTGACTGCTCCTCCCCCAACTGGTAACTGACAGCTGCTGGACTGATAGGAACTCCTACAGAAGGTGCCCTACAGTGGAGTCAGGAGGTGGATCACCTAAGTGGAGACTGCTCTCCCAACCACCACAGGGACACTGGGGCTCTAAAATTGACAAGAAAGATCTTTCAGAAGTCCTTCTGGGGAGGGCCAGCCCTTCCTTCTCCTGAAACAGAAGAAAGTCTGCCTGTGCTTCCCCTGAATGCCAGTTTAGATATAAGCAGACCCCACAGAGCAGAGAAGGAAACCTGGGCAAAACTGGAGGGCAAAAACCAGGCCTGAAGGGGGCTCACTGGGTGTGGGTTTTCTGACTGAAAACAGGATTACAGAAACAGCTAAGGGAAGGGAGTAATAGTCAGAGAGAGGGGACTCTACGCCCTGGTGGACGGATTGATTACTACATGATATCTCGCCTGAGTGGCAGTGCCCGTTGGTGGACAGACTGACCAAAGTGTGTTCTCTGGTGTGCTTGGAAGAAACTGAAAGTTGAAAAACAAGATCTGGAACTTTCAAATCCCAATTAAACCAGGGAGAGAGAAGCAGCTATGACAGAGAGAGAGAGGAAATGGTAAGCAAATGCCAAAGGTTCTGCTGACCTAAGAGTTTCTCGCAGAAAGTAGTGTGGGCAAAACCAACAAATTCTGGAGAAAATGGAGAAACTTAACACCCTCGAAAATTCCAATGCCTCAACAAAAAATCACAAGGCACACTAAGAGCAGAGAAACAATGACCCATACAAATGAACATGAAAAATGCAGTGAAAGCATATCTAGGGATGACCAAATAATGAACAAAATGGAAGACTATAATACAACAACATTAAACATAATTAAAGAACTATGGGAAAAAAGACAGAGAGCTAAAAGAAACAAGAAAAACAATGCAACAACAAAATAAGGATCAAAAAAAGAGATATTGCAACTAAAAGGGACAATAACTGAAATGAGAAACAGAAGAACTTACAAACAGATTTAATCAGCCAGAAGAAAGAATCAGCGAATTAGAGGGTAAGATAGTTAAAACTACAGATGCCGAAGAGCAATAAGAACAGAGGCTCAAGAAAGCTGAGCACAGTTTAATGAAATTATGGAACAACAATAAGAGACCTAATATACACCTGGGTATTCCAGAAGGAGATGAGAGAAATAAAGGGACAGAAAGAATAGTTGAAGAAATAATGACAGAAAACTTCCCCAGTCTAACAAAGGATATGAATCTACAAATCCAAGAAGCTCAAGGAAACCCAAGCAGGATAAAATCAAAGAGATCTACACCAAGACACATCATAGTTAGGCTCTCGAAAATTAAAGATAAAGACAGAATTCTGAAAGCAGTGAAAGAGACACAAACAGTCACATACAAAAGGTCCTCAGTAAGATTAACTGCCGATTTTTCCTCAGAAAAATTAGAAGCCAGAAGGCAATGGAATGATACATTTAAAGTGCTGAAAGAAAAACAACAACAACAACAAAAAACTGTCAACCAGGAATACTATACCCGGCAAAACTATCCTTCAAAAATGAAGGTGAAATTAAAACATTCCCAGACAAACAGAAGCTGAGAGAGTTCATATCCACTAGACCAGCCCTACAAAAAAAATACTAATGGGAGTTCTGTAGATGGAAGGGAAAGTACACTAGAAAGTAATTCAAAGCTATTCATAAAAAGAAAGATCCCTAATAAAGGAAACTGCATGGACAAGTATAAGGGCTAGTAATAAGGTAATATTCATGCTTGATAATTCTAAATGTTTTGTCCTTCATGATTTTTAATAACAAATACATAAAAGACAAGGATAAAATTGTGTAATAGGGCACATGAAATACAAAGACACAGTTAGGGGCAACAACAAAAAAAAGGTGGGGAGAGGAATGGTATAGATAGAGAATTTTTTGTGTGTTATTGAAGTTAAGTTGGTACCAACTTACCCTAGAGTGTTATAAATGCAAGTTCTTAAATGTAATATTCATGGTAACCACTAAGAAAATATATTTTAAAAATATACACAAAAGGAGAGGAGAAGGGAACCAAAAAGGCTCACTACAATAAACCAACAAAACGCAAAAGCAAGCAGTACTAAAGGACAAAGACAAAGAAGGCCTAAGATATGCAAAAAACAAATAAACAAACAAAAAACCAATAACAAAATGGCAGAAGTAAGTCACTTCTTATAAGTAATTATGGTGAATGTAAATGGACTAAATGCTCCAATCAAAAGGCAGAGAGTGGCAGAATGTATTTAAAAAAAAAATCATGATCCATCTATACTGTTTATAAGAGACAACCTTAAACCCAAGGACACAAATAGATTGAAAGTGAAAGAGAGGACCTGAATGGCACTATAAACCAAATGGACTTAATGGACATATATAGAACAATTTACCCCCAAACAGCACAATATACATTCTAACCCAGTGCATATGGATCATTCTCCAGGATAGAACACATTTTATGTCACAAAGCAAGTCTTGATGAACTTAAAAAGACTGAAATCATACAAAGTATTTTCTCTGACCACAATGGAGTGAAGCTAGAAATCAGTAATAGAAAAAAAACCTGGAAAATACACAAACATATGGAAATTAAACAACACACTATTAAACCACCAATGGGTCAAAGAAGAAATAAAAAGAGAAATCACAGATTTCTTACAGTCAAATGAAAATGAAAGCACAACGTGCCAAAACTTAGTGAAGGCAGTACTCAGCAGGAAACTTATAGCAATAAATGCCTACATGAAAAAAGAAGAAAGATCTCAAATTAACAGCCTAACTCAATAACTCCAGGAACTAGAAAGAGAAGAGCAAACTAAACAGAAACCTACAAAAAGAAAGGAAATAACAAAAATCAGAGCAGAAATAAATAAAATCAAAAACAGAAAAACAACAGAATCAATAAAACCAGAAGTTGGTTCTTTGAAAAGATAAATAAAATTGACAAAGTTTTAGCTAGACTGACAAGAAAAGACATAAATAACCAAAATAAAAAATGAAAGAGGCGACCTTACAACTGACTCAATAGAAATAAAGAGAATTATGAAAGAATATTATAAACAACTGTATGGCAACAAACTGGATAACCTAGATGAAATGGACCAATTTTCAGAAGCACACAACTTACCCAAACTGACTAAAGAGGAAGTAGAAAGTCCCAGAAGACCCATAAGAAGTGAAGAGATCGAATCAGTGATCAAAAACCTCCCAACAAAAAAAGTCCTGAAACAAATGGCTTCACTAGGCAGTTCTACCAAATATTTAGAGAAGAATTTACACTGCTGTTGTTGTTGTTAGGCACCAGTGAGTCAGTCACAACTCATTGCGACCCTAGGCATAACAGAATGAAACACTGTCCAGTCCTGCACCATCCTCACAATCGTTGTTATGCTTAAGCCCATTGTTGCAGCCACTGTGTGAATCCATCTCATTGAGGGTCTTCCTCTTTTTTGCTGACCTTCTACTTTACCAAGCATGACGTCCTTCTCCAGGGACTGATCCCTCCCGACGACATGTCCAAAAATATGTGAGACGTAGTCTCACCATCCTTGCTTCTAAGCAGTATTCTGGCTTTACTTCTTCCAAGACAGACCTGTTCGTTCTTTTGGCAGTCCATGGTATATTCAATATTCTTCTCCAACACCACAATTCAAAGGCACAAATTCTTCTTCAGTCTTTTTTATTCATTGTCCAGCTTTCACACGCATAGGATGCAGTTGAAAACACCATGGCTTGGGTCAGGCACACCTTAGTCTTCAAGGTGACAGCTTTGCTTTTCAACACTTTAAAGAGGTCTTTTGCAGCAGATTTGCCCAATGCAGTGCATTCTTTGATTTCTTGACTGCTGCTTCGATGAGTATTGATTGTGGATCCAAGTAAAATGAAATCTTTGACAACTTCAATCTTTTCCCTGTTAATCATGATGTTGCTTATTGGACCAATTGTGAGGATTTTTGTTTTCTTTATGTTGAAGTGTAATCCATACTGAAGGCCGTGGCCTTTGATCTTTGTCAGTAACTGCTTCAAGTCCTCTTCACTTTCAGCAAGCAAGATTGTTAATGAGTCTTCCTCCAATCCTGATGCCACATTCTTCTTCAAGTAGTCCAGCTTCTTGGATCATTTGCTTAGCATATAGATTTAATAGGTATGGTGAAAGGATACAACACTAATACACACCTTTCCTGACTTTAAACCATGCAGTATCCCCTTATTTTGTTCGAACAACTGTCTCTTGTCTATGTAAAAGCTTCTCATGAGCACAATTAAGTGTTCTGGAATTCCCATTCTTCGCAATGTTATCCATAATTTGTTATGGTCTACACAGTCGAATGCCTTTGCATAGTCAATAAAACACAGGTAAACATCTTTCTGGTATTCTCTGCTTTCAGCCAGGATCCATCTGACATCAGAAATGATATCCCTGGGTCCACATCCTCTTCTGAATCTAGCTTGAATTTCTGGCAGCTCCCTGTCGATATACTGCCGCAGGCACTTTTGAATGATCTTCAGCAAAATTTTACTTGCATATAATATTAATGATATTGTTCGATAATTTCCCCATTCAGTGGGATCACCTTTCTTGGGAATAGGCATAAATATAGATCTGTTCCAGTCACTTGGCCAGGTAGCTGTCTTCCAAATTTCTTGGCATAGACAAATGAGCACTTGCAGCACTGCATCTGTTTGTTGAAACATCTCAATTGATATTCCGTCAATTCCTGGGGCCTTATTTTTCGCCAATGCCTTCAGTGCAGCTTGGACTTCTTCCTTTAGTACCATTGGTTCCTGCTCATATGGTACCTCCCAAAATGGTTGAACATCAACCAATTCTTTTTGGTATAGTGACTCTGTATTCCTTCCATCTTCTTTCGATGCTTCCTGCATCATTTAATATTTTGCCTATAGAATCCTTCAGTATTGCAACTCGAGGCTTGAATTTTTTCTTCAGTTCTTTCAGCTTGAGAAATGCAGAGTGTGTTCTTCCCTTTTGGTTTTCCATCTCCAGGTCTTTGTACATGTCATTATAATACTTTGTCTTCTCGAGCCACCATTTGAAATCTTCTGTTCAACACTTCATCATTTCTTCCTTTTGCTTTAGCTACTCAATGTCCAAGAGCAAGTTTCAGAGTCTCTTCCAACATACATTTTGGTCTTTTCTTTCTTTCCTGTCCTTTTAATGACCTCTTGCTTTCTTCATGTATGATGTCCTTGCACAACTCATCTGATCTTTGGTCATTAGTGTTCAACGCATCAAATCTATTCTTGAGATGGTCTCTGAATTTTGGTGGGATATACTCAAGGTCATACTTTGGCTCTCATGGACTTGTTCTAATTTTCTTCATTTTCAGCTTAAACTTGCATATCAGCAATTGATGATCTGTTCCACAGTCGGCCCCTGGCCTTGTTCTGACTGATGATATTTAGCTTTTCCATTGTCTTTTCCCACAGTTGTAGTCGATTTGACTCCTGTGTATTCTATCTGGCGAGTTCCATGTGCATAGTCGCTGTTTATGTTGGTGAAAAATGGTATTTGCAATGAAGAAGTCATTGGTGTTGCAAAATTCTATCATGCGATCTTCAGCATTGTTTCTATCAGCAAGGCCATATTTTCCAACTACCAATCCTTCTTTGTTTCCAATTTTCAGATTCCAATCTCCAGTAATTATCAATGCATCCTGATTGCATGTGTGATCAATTTCAGACTACAGAAATTGGTAAAAATCTTCAATTTCTTCACCTTTGGACTTAGTGGTTGGTGTGTAAATTTGAATAATAGTCGTATTAACTGGTCTTCCTTGTAGGCGTATGGATATTATCCTATCACTGACAGCGTTGTACTTCAGGATAGGTATTGAAATGTTCTTTTTGACAGTGAATGCAATGCCATTCCTCTTCAAATGGTCGTTCCCAGCATAGTAGGCCATATGATTGTCCAATTCAAAATGGCCAATACCAGTCCATTTCAGCTCACTAATGCCTAGGATATCAATGTCTACGCATTCCATTTCATTTTTGACGATTTCCAATCTTCCTAAATTCATATTTCATACTTTCCACATTCTGATTATTAATGGATGTTTGCAGCTGTTTCTTCTCATTTTGAGTCATGCCACATCGGTAAATGAAGGTCCCGAAAACTTGACTCCATCCACATCGTTAAGGTTGACTCTACCTTGAGGAGGCAGCTCTTCTCCCGTCGTCTTTTGAGTGCCTTCCAATCTTAGGGGCTTATCTTCCGGCACTATATCAATGTTCCACTGCTGTTCATAAGGTTTTCACTGGCTCAGTCTTTTCAGAAATAGACTGCCAGGTCCTTCTTCCTAGTCTGTCTTAGTCTGGAAGCTCAGCTGAAGCCTGTCTGCCATGGGTGACCCTGCTGGTATTTGAACACTGGTGGCATAGCTTCCAGCATGACAGCAACAGGTAAACCCCCACAGTACGACAAACTGACAGACACATGGGGGAATTGACACTAACACTGTTTAAACTCTTCCAAAATATGGAGAAAGAAAGAATACTCCCTAATTCATTCTATGAAGCAAACATAACCCTGATACTCAAACGAGACAAAGACACCACAAGAAAAGAAAACTGCAGGGCAATATCTCTTATGAAGATAGATGCAAAAATCCTCAACAAAATACTAGAGAACAGAATCCAACACCATACTGAAAGAGTCATACACCATGACCAAGTGGGATCTATTTCAGGAATGCAAGGATGATACAACATTAGAAAATCAATCAACATAATACATATCACATCAATAGAACAAAGAACCACATGGTCATCTGTATGGATCCAGAAAAAGCATTTGATAAAATCCAACACCCTTTCCTGATGGAAACCCTAAAGAAGATTAGAATAGAAGGGAAATTACTCAATATGATTCACGGAATACATGAAAAGCCAACAGCCAACATTACACCTAATGGAGAAAAACTGAGAGCTTTCTCCTTTTTTTACCACCTTTTTTACCGCCCGCTTTTACCACCTCCATTCAATATTGTATTAGAAGTCCTAGCCAGAGCAAAGAGCAATAAGACAAGAAAAAGAAATAAAACGTATCCAGATTGGAAAATAAGAAGTAAAATTCTCTCTATTGGCAGATGATATGATCCTATATATAGAAAATTCCAAAGAGTCCACAAGAAAACTTCTAAAGTTAATAGAGGAATTTAGTAAAGTTGCAGGGTACGAGGTCAACAAACAAAAATCAGTTGGCTTTCTATACACAAGCAATGAGAAATCTGAAAGGGAAACAGTTCCATTTACAATAGCTCCTAAGATAATAAAACATCCAGGAATAAATCTAACCAGGAACTTGAAGGACTTATACAAAGAAAACTATAAAATACTGATGAGAGAGATTAAAGAAGTTTTAAATAAATGGAAAGATGTTCCATGTTCATGGATTGGAAGACTTAATATTGTTAAGATATCAACATTACCCAAAGCAGTCTATAGTTTCAACATAATCCCAATCAAAATTCCAACAGCCTTCTTTACAGAAATTAAAAAAAAAAAAAAAATCCTCAACTTTATATGGAATGGCAACAGGCCCTGAATAGCTAAAATAATACTGAAAGAGAAGAACAAAGTAGGAGGGCTAACACCTCCTGATTTTAAAACCTACTATACAGCTACAGTAATCAAAACAGCCTGGTACCGGTATAACAACAGACACATAAACCAATAGAAGAGAATTGAGAGTCCAGAAATAAACCCACACATCTATGGTCAATTGATTTTTTACAAAGGTGCTAAGTCCATTTGATGGAGAAAGAAGAGTCTCTTCAATAAATGGTGCTAGGAGAATTGGATTTCCACGTGCAGAAAAATGAAACAGGATCCATTCCTCACACCATACACAAAAACAAATTCAAAATGGATTAAAGACCTAAATGTGCAAACTAAAACCATAAAATTCTCAGAAGAACAAGTAGGGGCAACGCTGTCAGGCCTACCTTTCAACAATGGATTATCTAACATAACAAAAGCATAAACAGCAAAAGACAAAATAAATAAATCGGACCTCATAAAAATTAAAAGCTTTTGTTGATCAAAAGACTTTAGAAAAAAAGTGAAAAGATAAGCTACCAACTGAGAGAGTATCTTCAGAAACCACATACCTGACAAAAATCTAATAATCCAAATATATAGAAAACTTTGAAAACTTAACAACAAAAAGACAAATAACCCAATCATAAAATGGGCAAAGGACTTGAATAGACATTTCACTAAAGAGGACATTCAAATGGCCACCAAACACATGAAAAGATGCTCAGCATCATTGGCTCTCAGAGAGATGCAAAATAAAACCACAATGAGATATAATTTCACTCCCACTAGGATGGCTAAGATAAAAAAAAAACAGAAAATAACAAATGTTGGTGAGGATGTGGGGAAATTGGAACACTTATCCATTGTTGGTGGGAATGCAAAATGGTACAACTGTTGTGGAAAACAGTATGGCAGTTCCTCAAAAAAATAAAAACAGAACTACCATATGATCCACCAATTCCACTCCTAAGTATATACCCAAAAGACTTGAAAGCAGAGACTCAAACAGATACTTGTACACCAATGTTCAATGCAGCACTATCCACAATAGCCAAAAGGTGGAAACAACCAAAATGCCCCTCAACAGATGAATGGATATACAAAATGTGGTACATACATACAATGGAATACTAATCAGCCAGTGAGAGAAATGAAGTCTTGATACATGCCACAGTATGGATGGAGCTTGAAGACATTATGCTGAGCAAAATAAGTCAATCGCAAAGGGACAAATACTGTATGACCTCACTTATATAAAAAGACAAGACTAGGCAAATGTATAGAGACCAAAGTTTATTAGTGGTTACCAGGGGTGGGAGGGAGGGGTAAAAGAGGGTTAATAGTGATGGAAAAATTTCACTTATTAAAGGTAGAGTTGCACAGCCAATTAATATAATTGTGGTCAATAAGTTGTATACCTGAACTGGCAAAAGTTGTGTGATAGATATATTTACAACAATGACAGAAAAAAAAAAAAAGAGTAGCTGCTGTGGCTGCTTACTTAGAACCAAACACCTTATGGGATATGGTTCCTTGGTTTGGAGGTTTAGGGTCATGGGACATCCCAGTTAATTGGTCTAATAACATGTTTAGTGGTTCTGTTATACCTCCTAGTTCATTGTGTAGTGCCTAGGGTCTTAAATGCTTGAAAGCAGCCATCCAAGGCACAACAATTGATCTCTATTCACCTAGAGCAACAGAGGAAGGAGAGCCAGGAATAGGAAGAGGATATGGAATGTGTGGCTAATTTCCTCCATGAGGAACTGCCTCCTCTGCCATGAGACCAGAAGAACTGGATGGTGCCTGGCTACCATTACTGACCATTTTGATCAAAGATTCCATAGACAAGTCCTGATCAAAAGGGGGAAAATGCAGAACAGAATTTCAAATTCTCATGGACTCCAGACTTCCTGGGGCCATGGAGGGTGCATTAAACCCTGAAACTATTGCACTGAGATAATCTTTAAACCTTAAACCAAAAACATCCCTTTAAGTCTTCTTAAAAACAAACAATAGTTTAGCTTAACTAGTAAAAAAAGGTCTGCCCTGAGCATTGTGCTCTTTTAAGAACTATCTCTATGGGATCAAATTGACAACAGCAACTTGAAAGATTAGACAGGAACCTTAGCGGGTAGTGAGTTTATGTTAAAGGGGAGGAACAACTCAGAAAAGGAGGGTGAGAATGGTTGCACAACTTGCAGAATGTGATCAATGTCACTAATTTGTACATAAAGAAACTGTTGAATTGGTGTATGTTTTGCTGTGTATGTTCTCAACAACAATTTAAAAAAAAGAGAAAGAGCAGAGCAGTAAGGAGGAGACGTGTAACTGATCTTCCTCAGCACTTCCGGCTGGGCTCAAAGCCCAGACACCTACACAAGCAGATGGAGATGGGCCAAAGTGCTCAGTTACAATTCTGAAGCTATCTAGTATGGTTGTCTGATACTTCTCAAGGCCAGCTCCCCTCAATATTCTTTTCTCCTTCCTCTCCTTCACCCTCTCCCCAGCATATCTCCCCATATGGCTTCCTGAAACATCCATTATTTCCTTACCTTATTTGAAAAAAAAATGTATTATATTGTCAAGTAAATAATTATGTTCAACTGGCCTGCTAGAGGTATAGTGCAGAAAGCCCTTTGTCTCTGGACAGGAGACACTTAGAAAAATCTCACCACAGTATCTTCCAGGTAATTTGTGTTTTAAATACTTTTCTTCCATGGAGAAAATTCCAAATGACAGCACAAAGAGAAATGGTCCATTTAGAAGACATGGTGATAGAATAACAGTATTTTCTGAGGCTGTTAATTAATGATCATTCTTTAAAAAAAAAAAAAGAAGAAGTTTTACACGTATATCATTTCCCCCAAGCCGGTTCTATGATTTCTCTAAGTGTTGTAAAAAAAGACCTGTAGTTTACAATCTGCTTCTGTATACACTTCCTTGTTTGATCATTGCTATAGATGTTAACAGGTGATGGCCATTCTCTAAATGAAGTCGCCCAGAGAGGTTCGGTGACTTGCTCAAAGTTGCCCAGCTCCTTGAAGCTTAGGGTCGCTCACTACTAGTCTCTGCATGTTCACAGCTCCATGCTACATTGTTTAAAACAAAATAGAAAACAGCATACTACCCTTGGCACTATTTTGTGGCTAGGTTATACTTGGCATAGCTTTGCACCTAGGCATCCTTTGAAATGTGATTCTGAGCTGGGAAAAGGGCTATTTTAATACATCCAAGTGAGGCTTAGTTGAAATTTTCCTAGGATGTGTCTACGACTAATAGAACACGATGTTTCAAGTAGTTGTTCCATCAGTACTCTGGTGATGTCTGCTTTGCTGTTAATTTTGCTGAAATAATGAAATGAGAAATAATTTCCTTTCTAAATACACTGGAAATGTGTAGTAATCATTTAGGAAAGGCAGGTTGATTAAAAATTATTTTTAAAAGGTGATACATAAAGGAGAACTGTCCATAAGTCCTGAGTTAGAGGCAGCTAATATAACTCAATAGAAAATAATGGGAGAGCAAAATATCTTCAATAGAAAATACAAGAAAAGCAAGAAATCTTTCCCTTTATGTCTTGGAGTCAGATCTGCCTCAGTTTTGGCTGGGAAGCCTATCCTGACCACGCACCACCATTAATGCACATTCAGAAACTCAGAAACACAGGACGGTACTCATCAGAAATAGCACTCTAATCCTCAGGAGATGCACCTTAAAACACACACAAACAACACAACAACTGCTGATGATAAATGACTAAGACATTTGTGTAGGTAATCTTACCAGGGTTAGTTTCTTCAAAAAACATTTCCTGGTTCCAAATAACTTTAAAGTATTTCACAATAGTGGACCGGTTTGTGATCAATTATGACAAAGCCAAAATAATTGCTGACGCTGTGCTTAGTAATTGAGGTAAGGTTTAACCAAGTTATTTTCAGATTTTCCAAAGAACAGAATCTTGAATGACAGCATCAAATAAATGGAGTTTCCAGAAACAAGGGTTAGAACTTTGTCGGGGTTCAGGAATTCTCACCTCCTCAGTGTCACTGAGCACTGCTGACATCACAAGCATATTTTCTATATTGAGAATTTGGGTCTCTTGTGTCATTTTTGAGGGCTTTGAAGAAAATAATAACCTGTTACATGCCCTCTGTTATGTGGCAGCCGTAGAGTACAGAAAGCCAAGTTGGTGATTCATTGTCCCTTGAACACAACATTCACATTCCTGCCCCCGCACCTTTGCTTATGCTGTTCTCTCACTGCTCCACATGCCCTTCCCCCTCCTGGCCTACTGAGCTAAGCCTGAATGTAAGCCTCATCTCTGACCTCAAGTCTTGTTTTCCTTTACCAGGCCACAATGTGTCTCCCTCCTCTAAACACATGTAGCCCCCACTGTCTGCCCATAGCCCTCACTGTCTGCCCAACACATTTACAACTTGGCATATCCTGTCTGGTATGGATAATTGTCTTTCAGATGCAATCTCTGGAAATAGGCTGTAAGTCCTATCCATGAAGGCAGGTCTGTCTTTCTTCCTTTCTTTTTCTTTATTATTATTTTTTTAAATTTTCCCTGATAGAGTGCTTCATACGTAATTATTGTTGTTAGTTGCTATCGAGTCGATTTGGACTCATGGTGACCCCATGTGTGCAGAGTAGACGTGCTTCATGGGGTTTTCAAGACTGTGACCTTTCAGAAGCAGAATGCCAGATCTGTCTTCCAAGGCACCTCTAGGTGGGTTCGAACTGCCAACCTTTTGGGTAGTAGTCAAGCACTTAACTGTTTGTGCCACCCAGGGACTCTTTATACGTAGTAAACCAATCAAATCAAACCTGTTGCCCTCGAGTCGATTCTGACTCATAGGGACCCTATAGGACAGAGTAGAACTGCCCCATAGGGTTTCCAAGGACTGGCTGGTGGATTTGAACTGCTGAATTTTTGGTTAGCAGCCAAGCTCTTAAAAGAACTGTTGCCGTTGTTCAGCTCTGACTCATAGCAACCCTGCAGGGCAGAGTAGAACTGCCCCATAGGGTTTCCAAGGCTGTAATCTTTATGGAAGCAGACTGCCACATCTTTCTGCCATGGAGTGGCTGGTGAGTTTGAACCGCTGACCTTTCAGTTAGTAGCCAAGCACTTTAACCACAGCACTATCAGGGTTCCTTTTTTCATACATAATTGGTACTCAAAATATTTGTTGAATGATTCATGAATCCTAATCTCTTGGTGCTTGGAGATAGTAGCAGAGCTGTTATTTCTCACCACCCCTGGCGTAAGGTCTCCTTTGGACTATGAATTCTCAGAGCAAGGTCAGGGAGAAGACCATAGCGTTTACTTTATACCTCCACTTGAATATACATTCTCTTATCTGTGGCCATTAACACAACCTGTGGCAAGCACATAATTAAGAATTATGAGGATTCAGGAAGGCTGAGTGCCCCGGTTAACGTATGCCAAGTTCAGCCCCAAGAAGGCCCAGGAGGTAAGAGGAAGAAAATATAACTTTTAGGGAGTGGCCTCCCTTGTCTCCCTCAGTCACCCAAGAAAACACTTGGAAGATTCACTCTGGGAGTCAAACATCCAGTTGTTGCCTGATGGGTGGGGTTTGATTCATCTGCTTTGAGAAGGGAGATGGGCAAGTAGAACCTCTTTTCTGGTATAAAATGAGGCTCTTAGAAGAGCTGACAAAGCAAAGAAAGTAGGAGGGGTGGGGGGCAGAGATTCCAGGAACTTATCTAGAAAAGTGAAGAGAAACAATTCAGTGAAGAGGAGATGAGAGTAGATATGAAAGTTATCTGAGGAGAGGAAGAGTCACTTTTGAGAGAGAGAGCTCTTGGAGAAAGTATTCAATTGCATGGAAAAATATGTTATGGAAATTTTTACCTGACTCTACAGAAAGCTTTGCTGAGTTAAGGTGTAAGTAATAGATTGGAATTCTGATGACCTAAGGAATATGTGAGGAGGCTGGGTGGTGAAGCAGTTTGCCATCGGCTGCTAACCCAAAGGTTGACTGTTCAAACCTGCCCTTCAGCTCCACAGAAGAAGCCTGGTGATGTGCTTCCATACAGATAACAACCAAGAAAACCCTACTCTTTAACATATGGGGTAGCCATGAGTTGGAATCAACTCCACAGCGATGCCTTAGGGTTTATTTGTTAAGGAGTATGTAACAGAGTTCCTGGGTAGTGCAAGTGGTTAACACACTCAGCAGCTAACCAAAAGATTGGAAATTTGAGTGCGCCCAGAAGCACCTTTGGAAGAAAGGCCTGGCAATTTGCTTCTGAAAAATCAGCCATTGAAAGCCCTATGGAGCACAGTTCTACTCTGATACACACGTGGTCACCATGAGTCGGAATCAACTCAATGGCCACTAGTAAGAAGTATGAGAAAGAATCAGCCTACACAAGTAATGGAGTCAGAAGCACCTGGATTTAAATCTCAGCTGTGTCTCCCTGGCCAAGTTACTATCTTTTGAGTCTCAGTTTCCTAATCTGTAAAATAAGAGTGTGTACAACAGAGTATTGTTGAAAGAATTAAATGAGATAGGCAGTTAGGGCAGGCCTAGACACTAAATAATTGGTAGTTCCATCATCAATGTAGAAGGATGAGATTTTTTTCCTTTTTCTTTTTTATTTTATTGTGATTTCGGTGAAAGTTTACGGAACAAATTAGTTTCTCATTAAAAAATTTATACACAAATTATTTTGTGAGATTGGTTACAATCCCTGCAATGTGTCAGCACTCTCTCCCTTTCCACTTCAGCTTCCTTGTGTCCATTCTTCCAGTTTTCCTGTCCTTTCCTGCCTTCTCATCTTTGCTTTTGGGCAGGTGTTGCCCATTTGGTCTCGTATACTTGATTGAACTCAGAAGCACGTTCCTCATGTGTGTTATTGTTTGTTTTGTAGGCCTGTCTAATCTTTGGCTAAAAGGTGAACTTTGAGAGTGGCTTTAGTTCTGAGTTAGGAGGGTGTCTGGGGACCATGGTCTCAGGGGTTCCTCCAGTCTCTATCAGCCCAGTAAGTCTGGTCTTTTTTTGTCAGTTAGAATTTTGTTCTACATTTTTCTCCCGCTCTGTCTGGGACCCTCTATTGTGATCCCAGTCACAGCGGTTGGTGGTGGTAGCCGGGCATCTTCTAGTTCTTCTGGGCTCAGGCTGGTGGAAGCTTGGTTCATGTGGTCCACTCATCCTTTGGATTAATATTTTCCTTGTGTCTTTGGTTGTCTTCATTACCCTTTGCTCCAGACAGGATGAGACCAATAGATATACCTTAGATGACAGTTCGCAAGCTTTTAAGACCCCAGACACTACTCGCCAAAGTAATACGTAGAACATTTTCTATATGAACTACGTTATGCCAATTGGCCTAGATGTCCCCTGAGACCATGGTCCCCAACCCTCAGCCCCAGTAACTTGGTCCCTCAAGGTGTTCGGATGTGTCTAGGAAGCTTCTATGACTGTGTCCCCTTTGTGCTCTATTATATATATGGATATATATGCTGTACATACAAATATGTATGTAAAAATATCCACACTCTAAGCTGGAAAACGAATAAGGAGGATCGAAGAAGAATTTACACCTTTGAATTATGGTGTTGGTGAAGAACAATGAATATACGTGGACTGCCAAAAGAAGGAACAAATCTGTCTTGGAAGAAGTACAGCCAGAATGCTCCTTTAGAAGCAAGGATGGCAAAACTTCGTCTCATGTACTTTGGACATGTTATCAGAAGGGACTTGTCCCTGTAGAAGGACATCATGCTTGGTAAAGTAGAGGGTCAGTGAAAAAGAGGAAGACCCTCAAAAAGATGGATTGACAGAGTGGCTACAACAATGGGTTCAAGCATAATGATTGTGAGGATGGCACAGTACTCGGCTGCATTTCGTTTCATTGTACATAGGGTCCTATGAGTTGGAACCAACTCAATGGCACCTAACAACAACAAAAACAACCTGTATATGTATTTGGGTATACTCCTATACACCTTCTTTCCCCTATTCGGCATATGTATCTGCTTGTAAGTTATTGTTTTTACTGTTGTAGTAGGGTTGTATATGTTATGGTATTTACTGTACTCTTTTTTTTCTTGTGTTCCTCTAAGTGTCTTCCTTTGCCTTGATCAAGTTGTGCTGACTTCCCCTATATTGTGTATTGCTTTTCCTTTCACCAAAGTTAACATTTGTCTACTATCTAGTTAGTGATATTTCTTGATCTCTTTCAGACAACTCTGGCTTTGGGGCTTCCTTGAGATACCAAGAAAGGACAAAGTCAGAGAGAAATTCCTTGTGGAGGAAATGACCAATACATTTCTACGAACAATGATGTATGACATTGCATTTGAAATTATTTCCTGTCTCAGGCTATGATAGTTCTGTCTACTCTCATTAGCCCCAACGTCTTCAGAAAAGTCTGTTACGTGCAACTGCTTTGTGTTAGTGATGGTTTGCAAAGGAAAGGAGACAGGCTACGTCTGTGCTGTGACTACCTCAAGTGGGAAGACAGAGAGCATGCAGAAAGGACTGAGCAGAAGGCAGGATTTCAGAGCCAGAACTGCTGGTTGCATTAGGGAGGATGTTTCCACAATGAATATCAAAGGAAAGAGGGGCCTTAGAAGGGGAACAGACTTGGGAACATTCACAACTGTGTCACATGTAGAAGAAATCTGGGAAATAATGCTTTAGTTATTGCGCTAACCAACCCAGAGATGAGAGTTATTTTCCGACCCTCTGCCCAGTGGCAGTTTATCATTCACTGATTAAGTTAGGTCAAGCTGACTCACCTGGAGCAGCCTGAGCACATTCTAAATAATCTGTACCCGCTAAGTTTACAAGACCAGCATCTCTGAATGTCAGCTGTGGCTCCCTGCCCCCATCCTTCTCCTCCAAATGACAGGAAGCTATCCCCAGGTTGCCAGCCTCAAGTATAGGCATGGTGCAAATCAATAATAGCACAGAAATGATTCTGTGACTTGTTCTTTTCGATAATCTTTTTCTGGCTCAAAGTGGAGAAGGATTCTAGGATGGCTCATAACTGCTGCCGCATTGTGTCCAGGGCTGCAGTGACTCTCCCAGACCAAGTGTCCCAGCACCTACCGATGAAATGATTAATGAAATCCCTCAGGTAATGCACCAGCCACCACGGCCACTACCCTCACTACTGTGCTTGCCTCGGGCAGTGCCCTTCCACACACAGGCTTCCTCTGCCTTGGCGGGAAGCGGTCACACCCTAATGTTCAGGCAAGAACAGGGCTCTGGCTATTCTCAACCTCTTTCTTCATGTGGCGCCACTGAGTCTCCCCATGTGCCCAGGCAAGCAGCTCTGTGAAGGGCAAGGGCCCAACTGCTACCGTTCATCATTTCCTACGTCTTTAAATAACCCCAGTTTACCCACACAAGTGGCTTGAAAGACCTCGTAGGCATCTGTTCTAAGTCTCTAGGATTTCTTCAGACCATCTTTCACTTGCTCACTGCTCTGCAACTCATTTGTTATTCTTAGTGTTAGGTCAGTGAATTCTCCTTTTCTACCTTCCTCATGCTCCTCCCTAATTTCCATTCCACACCTCAGCTTCTGTCCTTCATGTTGGAACTCATTCCTCTGGCTTCAGCTCTAGCACCCCCTTGGGACAGAATCTCATCTTTTTTTTATTTTTATTTTTTATTTTTTAACTGTACTTTAGATGAAGGTTTACAGAACAAACAGTTTCTCATTAAACAGTCAGTACACATACTGTTTTATGACATTGGTTAACAACCCCACGACATGTCAACACTCTCCCTTCTTGACCTTGGGGGACCTTTTTTTTTTTTCTTTTTTTTTTGGTGAAAATACACATAGCCAGAGATACACCATTTCAAAAATTTCTACATGTACAATTCAGTGACATCAATTACATTCTTTCAGTTGTGCTGCTATTCTCACTATCCTTTTCCAAATTATTCCATCACCATTATCTTCAACTCACTGTCCCCTAGGCTTCCCATCAAACCTTTTGAGTTACTGTTATAAATTGGATCTCACATAGATAATTCTTTGTGTGTGTGTGTGTGTGTGTGTGTGCTTTAGATGAAGGTTTACAGAACAAATAGTTTCTCATTAAACAGTTAGTACACATATTGCCCTATGATAATGGTTAACAACCCCATGACATGTCAACACTGTCCCTTCTCAATCTTGGGTTCCCTATCACCAGCTTTCCTGTACCCTCCTGCCTTCTAGTCCTTGTCCCTGGACTGCTGTGCCTCATTAGTCCCATTTTGTTTTATGGGGCTGTCCAGTCCCCGGCTGAATGGTGAACCTCGGGAGTGACTTCACTACTAAGCTGAAAGGGTGTCTGGGGGCCATACTCTTGGGGTTTCTCCAGCCTCTGTCAGGCCAGTAAATCTGGTCTTCTTTTGTGAGTTAGAATTTTGTTCTACATCCTTCTCCAGCACTGTCCAGGACCCTCTGTAGTGATCCCGGTCACAGCAGTCAGTGGTGGTAGCCAGGCACCATCTAGCTGTACTGGACTCAGTCTGGTGGAGGCCATGGTAGCTGCGGTCCATTAGTCCTTTGGACTAATCTTTTCCTTGTATCCTAGAACCTCATCTTTTTTTTCTCAAGCACCAACTGCTAGCAATAAAAAAATTATGAACTATAATTTCAAAATTATAAACTATAAAATAAATATAAACCACAATAAACCATTTTTTCCTCATGATGACCATTTAACTGGTTTTTCTGAATTGCCCAAATACTCTGGAGGCCTGATTTGCTAGTGCTCAAAGCTTGTGGTTAGTCTATTGGCAAATTTGCTCCCTCCCCCCACTTAAAAACTGACCAGCTGCGGCTGCCTTGCCCAGGCCTTCCTGAGTGAGTTAGGGCACCTGCATAGTTGATGGGCTTACCCCATGCCTTGCTTCTAGCTTCTTTCCCCCAGTAAACACACCTCTTCTCTTCCTTCTGTATCCATCTGAGGCACAGTATCTTCAACTCACTCTCTTTGAATTGACTTATTCATTGTTGTTTTTCCCACAAAAATGATTACAACACCCAGTGATAAGCACACTAGGGGTATGTACTGACTCTCTGCTCAGCAGTCACTCCTGCTCTAGCAGGCCCAATCCCCTTCGGTGTTGTTAGGGATAGGGAGAGCAATATAAGCAACAGGCTGCGATAATTGCTCTCATCCCAAGCAAATTTACACAGGTCACCAGAACATCCATCATTTCCCACTGCAAGTGTTCTAATGTCAGTTCCGAGGGCTATGCACAATTTATTATCTGATTGACTTGACAAAAAGGCCATGAGAGAAATAACAGGCATACTCAGAACACCCCTCTCTTCCTTTTATTGGTGCATTCAAACATGGGCTCATCTTTTATGCACAACTCAAAATCTTTACTTCATACCTCATACGACCCTCCCTAACCTTCTCCCTGGATCTTTCTTGAATCAAGTGGAACTATTGAAGCATATACGGCTCTGCCTTTAATTTTTAGTTATTGCAATTGTAAGCAGTTTTTTTCATGATAGTGTCATTAGCGTAAGGTTCCTGGGTCATGCAAATGGTTTGCCATTGGCTACTAACCAAAAGGTTGGCAGTTTTAATAAATCCAGTGACACCTAAGAAGAAAGGCCTGATGATCTGCTTTCATAAAGATTACAGCCAAGGAAGTCCTATGGAGCTTAGTTCTACTCTGTAACATATGAGGTTGCCGTGAGTGAAAGCTGACTTGAAGCTAACAGGTTTGGTTTTTTCATTAGCATGGGGAGGAAGCCTCCTTGCCAGGGAAGCCAGGGACGCCAGGGACGATGTATGCTCACCTGGCAGTGCAGCCCTTTCTGGAACCATAACCTTGCCAGCCAACCTTTTTTTGAATTCTTGTATTCTGTTTGTATTCTTGGCTTCTTCTCCTTGTTTTCCCACCAGGTTTCACTGACCAATATGCCTTTCCCCTAATTTACTCATTTCATTTCTACTAACTTTGATACTTTTATAGTAGTCTCTTCAGAATCCCCTGCCTGATCATCACTGTCCCCTCAACAATAGACATAGGTGCTATGGGGAAGTGAAGGGAGTCGGCCAGTCTAATTTTTTGGAGTGGATTTAAAGATTTTATCCAAGAAGATATATTTATATTGCATTGAGAGTTTATCAAATGAACAACAGGGTGAGGACGAGATAGAGGAAGCAAACCATAGAGGCATGAGCAGTATGTTCCTTCTGAGGATGGCCAGTAGCTCACTTTGGCTAGAAAGCTGGGTATAAGTATGGAGTGGTGGGAGATGAAAACAATCTAGCAACTAAAATAACTGGAGAGCAAAATTAGGGACTTGCTAGTTGAGTTTGATGTGGAGGAGGTCTCTGCACCTCTCATTCCAGTCCAGCAGCTTACAATTTTTTGCCATTCGTAAAAAGAAAAAGAACTCCATGCTGGTGAGTCAATAACATCTTCTCCATCCATCTGCCATTCATTCATTTATCAATTCACTGTGTGCCAGGAACCACCCCAAGCAATGAGGATTCAGTGGTGAACAAGATATGCATGACTTCTGACCTCTTGGAGGTCCCAGAAAAACAACTCAAAATGTGGTCTTATTAGTCTTCAGTCATGACCTTCATCATCAACACCAAACAATGTGGCAAAATGCAAAACAAAACAGGAAATCATTTTAAAAGCAGAAAACAAGCAAACATACCCCCGGATGAGTGGCAAGCCCATGCAAAGCTCTTTTTATGTCAGGGCCAGTACTTTTAATGGTATTAGATAACTAACTCCTCCACACTGCTAAGGCATGCTCATCATTACCATAATGAAAACAGAAAACCCTGAAGAGATCTGCTGGAAGGCGACAATATACTACTTTGTCCAGTATACAGCCAGTAGCTGAGATTCAAGAGGCAGAGTGGGAAATACACAGCTACTTGGACCGTGCCTGGACAAGCACAGTGAGTTGGAAGCAAGCCTTAACTTTAATCTGGGCAGCACACTTGTTGATAAATTACAAAATGTCTCCTGGTTTCCATGGAAAAGAGAAAGGTGCTGCTGACAAGTGACTCAGTGCAATTACACTCACTACAGTTAATATTTTCCATAAACTACAGATGGTCTCTGAACTGGGCTGTCTTTGCAAAAATTGTGCTCTAGTCCTGTAAAATACTGCTTACCTTTCAAAGAAATAATATGCATGAGGCAGCTCATCTCCTACTTGTCCTTCAGCAAGTAACCTTATCCTGGCAGGGAGTTTTCTGTTAAATAGTATATGTTTTCACAAAAGTAGGGAAAAATGAGGGTGGGGGGGAGAGTAAGATAGTGTCCGTGTTATTAGGGCTGTTCACAAATAGTCTGCCTTTCCTCCTCTTCCTGGAACTTAGTAGTATTGCACTTTACTGTCCTCTTTGAAGTTAGGTGTGACCATGTGGCTTACTTTAGCTGATGAAGTTACAGTAGATGCTTTAGGTGACTATGAAATACTTTAATATGATAAAGATTAATACAGCAGTGAACGAAAACTTTAAGACACAGTGAAAAATTTGCCACATTCCTCTTGTTTTCCTGCCTCAAGGATTGTGGCAGCAGGTATCAAGGTGGAGCCTTTGTCAGCATGGGTCCCTGACTGGTTGCTGTTGAGTCAATTCAAACCATGGCAACCCCACGTGTGTCAGAGCAGAATTGCACTCGATAGGGTTTTCCATGGGTGTAATCTTACAGAAAGGGGCCATGATGGCACAGTGGTTAAGTGCTCAGCTGCTAACTGAAAGGTTGGTGGTTTAAACCCAACAGCCACTCTGTGGGAGAAAGATGTGGCAATCTATTTCCGTAAAGATTACAGCCTTGGAAACCCTATGGTGCTGTTCTACTCTGTAAAATAGGGTTGCTATGAGTCAGAATTGACTCAACGACACACAACAATCCTATGGCAGTAGATCAGCAGGCATTTCTTCTGCAGTGCTGCTGGGTGGATTTGAACTGCCAACCTTTCGGTTAGTAGCCAAGCACGAAGACAGCAACAGAGCGTGGGTGAGAAATAAAGTTTTGCAGAATTAAGCCATTGAAGTTTGAGGGCTGTTTGTTACTGCCACATAACCTGGTCGGTCCTGACTGATACTGGCAATGAATTCTTCATGTAAACTCCTGCTAATCAACGCCTTCAGTGCTAATGGGACAGAATTATCAGATTGATAAATGGTCCTCCCTAAAGGAGATTCTGTTTGTGTGCATCTGCCAGGCTGCATCTGTCAGGAAAGCCAAGTCTGGGCACCAGACAGATTTTAAAAGGAAGCAACTAAAAAACATTTATTTAATTTTTTATTGTGCATTAGGTGAAAGCTTACATAACAAATTAGTTTCCCATTCGATAGTTTGTACACAAAGTGTTCCATGACTTTGGTTGCCTTCCCCACAATGTGCTTGTCCTGCCCCCATTTCCATCCTAGTTTCCCCATTTCCTTTTGTCCTGAATTGCTACCCCTTCCTCCCGTATCATCTTTGCTTTGGGGCAAATGCTGCCCTTTTGATTTCGTATAATAGATTGTTCTAAGGAACACATTCCTCTCGGGTGTTGTTGTTTATTTTGGCTCAGTGGTTAAGAGCTTGGCTGCTAACTAAAAGGTCGGCAGTTCGAATCTACCAGCTGCTCCTTGGAAACCCTCTGAGGCAGTTCTACTCTGTCCTATAGGGTTGTTACGAGCCAGAAATAACTCGACAGCAATGGGTTTTGGTGTACGGTTTGGCTGATCGGTGGTCTCAGGTAATGGCTTCAGTTCCCGTTTAGAAGGGTGTCTTAGGGCCATAGTCTTGGGGATTCCTCCATTTCTATCAGACCAGTAACTCTGGTCTTTTTTGTGAATTTTATTTTTTGTTCGGCAAGTTTTCTCCCGCTTTTTCCGGGACCCTCTGTTGTGATCCCAGTCACAGTAGTTGGTAAGAACATGTTTATTTTAACTACGTAGTTACAGTAGATGCTTTGGATGACTATGAAATACTTCAGTATGATAAAGGTTAATACAATTTTATTCTAGTCAATACTTATTCAATTACTCAGCAATGATGTCCCAAGGACATTAAGATGAGCAAGGGGAAAAAAGAAAAACAAGGAAGGAAAACAAAATCAACTAAATACCACTTTTATAGGTGGATTATATCCTTCAAAGTTAAATTAATATAAAATTCTTCCATTTCTCTCCTTCCTGTTCTCAACTCCCTTAATTAAGCCAATCTAATCACCCATTTTCACCTCAAAATTCTACTCCTACACTTCTACAATGGCTGTCAGAGCTACCTAAAATCACTCTGGAATAAGATGGGTGTACAAATGGAAGAACACTCTACTCCTTTATTCTAGAAAAATGCGAGATTTGCTCTACCATGGCTCTATCCCTTTATCCCTATCTTTTCTTTTCCCTTCCTGCTTCCCAAACAATTCCCTTTAGCCCAAACCACTCTCTTGCAAGTATGTCATGATAGCTTTTCTCACATGGTTTCACTCACCTGCAATGCCCTTCTCCCTTTTCAAATGTGACCCTCCCTCAAGGCTCAGCTCCCATCTCCAAAGCTCTGGAGCCTGCCTCTCAACTCCAGTCCTCACTGATATTTCTCTTTTCTGAATTCCTGTAGCAGTAAGAATCCCCAGCAAATCGTTTAGTGCGTAGTTATACCATGGATCATCCCTCTTTTGTGTGTGTCAGTCCTGACCCCCAGTCACAACATGGGTCTGTATGCAACTCAAGAATTCTCTTCCTTTCCCATCACTTCTTCTTCTGTCTTACGCCTGTTTATAAACTCTCCCTGCACCACGTACTGAAACACAAAATGAAACAGATCTTCCTAGCAAGAGCAAGAGCATGAAAACTTAATGTAACCAAAATAATTCAAATATTACCTTTACTTGTAATTGATAACATGCCTTTCATTTAAGTCTGATCTATGTGAGATGACTATTAGACAAAAGCTATTTTACTGCTCAAAAGTTAGAAAAGGAAAAACTGCATATTTAGGATAAAAATATCACAAATACACTTCCTTTCTATCTTCTTGATGATTTATATGAGATTATGGCTCTTTGGTTCATTTTTAAAAACATGTCAATTAAAAGAAATTTCAGGAACTTAGTAGACTAAGCACAAATCTAGACTCAATGTCTTTGATGCTTTGACACACCCATAAAAATCAGGTGCTAATTAGCATCCAGTTACATTAAACGGTAATTAGCATCTGGTCAGTTTTCAATAAATTCTTGCTGATCGTTCGTTCACCTTCCTCACAAAGTGATCTGATTTTTTTTTGACCAAGAGTTTTTGAACTTGATCTCTGGCCTTCATCGGCAAACTTCCACTCATGCTGCATATATATCCATGTATTTTAGTTATTTATATATTTTGAATATATGTATATGTGTATTTAAATACTTTTAAAAAACTGGGGAAATTTAAATACAGAGGGCTACATATCGGAAGATATTTGTTAATTTTCTTAGGTATTCACCTTATGCCTAAGAATGGCATAATGGCATTATGGTTTTATAATAGAATGTCCTTATTTTCAAGAGATACATATGGTAGTATTTAGGGTTGAAGTGTCATAATGGCTGCAACTTATTTTCAAATGTTTTATAAACAAAGGATAGATAGATGGTAGACAAATAAAATGGCAAAATATTAACTGTTGTTGAATCTAAGAAGTGAATATCTGGGGGATCATTTTACTATTCTTTCAACTTTTCTGTACATTTGAAAATGTTCGTAATAAACAATTGTTTAAAAATGAAGCTGTTATCATGGAAAAAATCAGAAGCAGGAACACCAATAGTCAGACCAATTAAAATTGCCAGTGTTGTGTGGGCATGTGTATGTGAGTGTGTGATGATACCTCTGTTGGTAAGGTTTAGAGTACTGCTATTTCAGAGCCATGTTTGATGTTCTCTAATAAATAATTTACTATTTTCTTGACTCATTTGGGGAATGAGGGAGGAAAGGTTTCATTCTACAGAACAAATAATGGCCTAAAGGTATTCGTGAGCATTTGACATTTGAAGAAATGAAAGTTAAAAAATTATAATCAGACTTCAACCAGAAAAATAAATGGGTAATTTAATTTTTAACCTAAAGATATTTTTGGAAAAAAACTTACACTTAAAACAATTTGAATGTTATTCCCTGTTTTTCAGGTAATGTTAATGAAACTGTTTACATCAGAATGTGTCTGCCTGACCAGATTTTCTTGATAATAAAAATCATTCCTGGCTTTTGATTACAGAGCAACTCTTTCAAGTATAAATGCCACAGAATACAACGAAGTAATGGTTTCCTCCAGGATGATGCTCAGCTGTGGACATCAGAAGTAACAAAGAAGGGATGCTTTGATGAATGCAATCTAAAAGAAAATTTAGAATATGAGAAATTCTAACTTTGGTACATTTTCATTTGCTAAGACTTCTAAATAAATATATGTAAAGATATACATGGCAAACATTTAATCTTTTATTATGTATTTTAAAATGTCACTTTAAAATGTAAAGTTCCCCAAAATATTTGAGAAACGATGGTGAGGCACAGAGTTTGGGCATGGTGTAAATGTTAACTTACAAATAATCAAGAAAAGAAAACCCAAACAAAAGCAAAAACAACAGCAAACAAAAATTAAAAGGGAGTGATGGCATAGATTTGGAGCTAAGTTTCTCTCATACTACACTGTATGACCTCTATTTCTTATTGTAACATTCAGGATAATAAGTGGATTTGTCAGACCAACATTCCTTTTTTTTTTTTTTTTTTTTAAGACAAAGCACATCTTTAGGAAGCCCATTTTCCTCTTCACTCTCAGTTCTTCGGCTCTAAATCTAAAGAAATAAAATTAGGATTTGGATGCTGTTTAAAATAAAGATATAGTTAAATAAACAATTGTTCCATTCACTGTGCCATATGACATGCAAAGTCTGTGTCTTTCCTAAGTACAAAGACCTAAAGGACAAAGAGAATCCAGCTAGCACGGCACACTGGCAGAATACAAACCTGGCTCTATGGTGCCATCATGTGGCCGCTAGGCATATTACACTTCCACGCCACTGGTGCCCAGCAAGATGATGGACATCTGTAATCTTTTTTTCCTTCGTCTTTTTTTAAATTTTTATTTCGTGTTGTTGTTGAGAATATATACAAGGAAAATACACAAATTCAACCATTTCTACATGTACAAGTCAGTGACATTGATTATATTCTTTGAGTTGTGCAACCATTCTCACCTTCCTTTTCTGAGTTACTCCTCCCGCATTAGGTTCCTATCTGATCTTTGGAGTTGCTGTTGTCACTTTTATCTCATACAGATAGTTCTTAAAAGAGCATAATGCTCAAGGCAGACTTTTTTTTTTACTAGTTAAGCTAAACTATTGTTTGGTTTTAATAAGACTCTGGGGATATTTTTGGTTTAAATATTAAAGGTTATCTCAGGGCAACAGTTTTAGAGGTTCATCCAGCCCCCATGGTTCCAGAAAGTCTGGAGTCCATGAGAATTTGAATTCTATTTTGCACTTCTCCCCTTTTGATCAGGATTCTTCTATAGAATTGTTGCTCAAAATGTTCAGTAATGGTAGCCAGGCACCACCCAATTCTGGTGTCCTGGCAAAGGAGGCGTTTGTTCATAGAGGCAATTGGTTTCATGGGACATCCCAGTTAATTAGCTTAATAATATGTTTAGTGCTTCTGTTCTACCTCCTAGTTCACTGCATAGTGCCTGGGGTCTTAAAAGCTTGCAAGCGGCCATTCAAGGCACAACAATTGGTCTCTATTCACCTAGAGCAACAGAGAAAGCAGAAGAGTCAGGAATAGGGGGGAGGATATAGAATGTGTGGCTAATTGTCTCCATGAACAACAGCTTCCTATGCCATGAGACCTGAAGAACTGGGCATTTGGAATCTTGAACCATCCAGAGGGGGGACTGAAGCTCACAGGATTCATTTTTCTTTTTAAAAAATTATATTTTATGAAGGTACAGTGTGTTAGTTATGTTTTTATTTTCTGGACCCTTTATTCTTCAAACCAGTAACTGAACCCAGAAAAAGATTACAGAGATGGATAAGAAAATTTTCTGTTTCTTAGTTTCAAGTTCAGGTGTACTTTCCTTAATGATCTTTACTTCCAGTGGACCTTCAAATATTCAATATTAGCTTCTGCCAATTGACTACATAATACCCAATTCTCCATTTAATGAATTCTGAATTCATTTAATGAATTTTTGTAGATATAAAAGGCCCGAACTGCTTAGAAGACCTGGGTGTTAGATCCACATGGCCAGTCACCTAAATGTAGGCCTAAGACAAGTAACTTAATGTTTAAGTGGCCTGAGAGTACCTGGGTGGTACAAATGGTTAATGCCGTCAGCTGCTAACTGAAAGGTTGGAGGTTCAAGTCCACCCAGAGGCACCTCAGAAGAAAGGCTTGGCGAGCTACTTCTGAAAAATCAGCCATTAAAAACCCTATGGAGAGTTCTACTCTGACCCACATGGGGTTGACATAAGTCAGAGTCGACTTGATGGCAACTGGTTTGGTTATTTTCTTCTGAAAAATAATGAGGCTTAACTAAGAACTTTTATGGGGACGTCCAGCTAAAATAATTCTATCATTATCTGACTTCAGTATGTACCACAAGATTTAGTGCTTAATTATATTCTCTTGTCTGATCTCCTAATTGTTTCATGAGTACTAATCTTTCTTCTCCAACTAAAATGCAAGAATTGATGCATTTGAACTGTGGTGTTGATGAAGAATATTGAATATACCATGGACTGCCAGCAGAACGAACAAGTCTGTCTTGGAAGAAGTACAGCCAGAATGCTCCTTAGAAGGGAGGATGGAGAGACTTCATCTTGCTTACTTTGGACATGTTATCAGGAGGGGCCAATCCCTGGGGAAGGACACCATGCTTGGTAAAGTAGAGGGTCAGTGAAAAAGAGGAAGGTGCTCAACGAGATAAATTGACACAGTAGCTGTAACAATGGGTTCAAACATAGCAACGATTGTGAGGATGGTGCAGGATCGGGCAGTATTTCATTCTGTTGTACACAGGGTCTTGTGAGACAGAACCGACTCAACAGCACCTAGCAACAACAAAATGCAAGTTACTTGATAGCAAAGATATTGGACTCCTCACTGTGTTCTTTCTACTGTACTACATTACCTAAAAGATTAATAAGTCAGCATTTAATAACTTGTTACTGATTAATTTTAGCAAGATAGTCAAAATAACAATATGAAAATTTTAAAAGTATTTTACATTATATTTATTAACAACTAACATTTATTAGGAAACCCTGGTGGTGTAGTGGTTAAGAGTTACGGCTGCTAACCAAAAAAGTTGTTAGTTCTGCTCTGCCCTATAGGGTCGCTATGAGTCGGAATTGACTTGCCGGCAATGGGTTTTTTGGTTTTAACATTCACTAAGCACCGTTGACATACTAGCTACTATATTAACAACAACAACAACAACAAAATAGTTTCAAGTGCAGGGCCAAGGTCAGCCAGGACTGTGCCCTTAACTGAGTCCACTGATTTCCTATATTGCTCATTGGTTCCAGATTTACCAAATACAATGGAACCTCTTTAGACTAGTATGTAAGAATATGCTAAGCTTTTATTGTTGCTGTTGTTATGTGCCATTGAGTCAGTTCCGACTCATAGCGACCCTATAGGCTTTCATTGGCTAATCCTATTTTGCTTTGTGGTGTACGATTTCGCCCTATATTTTAATCCATATAATGATAAGTAGCATTATACTGATTCCACTATAAATTATGTTTCTAAACCTATAAAATCTCATTCCTCAGAAGTCTCTGATACCCATGTTGGTTAAGTTGTCCATTATCATCAAACAGCCTTTGCTGAGGTAGTCTCAAAATTAACCATTTTTTCCCTTTTAATGTTTTATAGGAAATATCTATTTCTGCTCCCACGTGTCTGTCAGTTTGTCATACTGTGGGGGCTTGTGTGTTGCTGTAATGCTGAAAGCTATGCCACCCGTATTCAAATACCAGCAGGGTCACCCATGGCGGACAGGTTTCAGCTGAGCTTCCAGACTAAAACAGACTAGGAAGAAAGACCCAGCGGTCTACTTCTGAAAAGAATTAGCCAGTGAAAACTTTATGAATAGTAGTGGAACACTGTCTGATATAGTGCTAGAAGATGAGCCCCTCAGGTTGGAAGGCACTCAAAAGATGACTGGGGAAGAGCTGCCTCCTCAAAGTAAAGTCAACCTTAACCACATGGATAGAGTCAAACTTTTGGGACCTTCATTTGCTGATGTGGTACGACTCAAAATGACAAGAAAAAGCTGCAAACATCCATTAATAATTGGAACATGGATGTATGAAGTATGAATTTAGGAAAACTGGAAATTATAAAAAATGAAATGGAATGCATAAACATCGATATCCTAGGCATTAGTGAGCTGAAATGGACTGGTATTGACCATTTTGAATCAGACAAACAT